>NW_009694114.1:32937-62866 GCF_000703405.1 Apaloderma vittatum
GGCATGACCCAGGTCGCGAGCCCGTGGGCCGTCTGTGGCCTGGGGGAAGTGAGGGAAGAGAAGTACCCAGCAGCATCGAGCGGGCTGCTGTCCGCTGCTGAGACCTCCGCGGCCGTTGCCCTCCGTGGCAGCGTGGCCATGGGAAGCAGCGTGGAGAAGCTGAATGACAGCATCGCAGCGGCGCTTCTCAGAGAGGCGTCAACCGTCTTGACAAAACCCGACGCGTACAGGAACGTAGGGCATTTCATAGAATCTATGAACGGGAAAATCAAGCATCGAGCGGGCTGCTGTCCGCTGCTGAGACCTCCGCGGCCGTTGCCCTCCGTGGCAGCGTGGCCATGGGAAGCAGCGTGGAGAAGCTGAATGACAGCATCGCAGCGGCGCTTCTCAGAGAGGCGTCAACCGTCTTGACAAAACCCGACGCGTACAGGAACGTAGGGCATTTCATAGAATCTATGAACGGGAAAATCATTGAAATGGCAGCAAGGCCACGGATTCCACACGCTGACGAAGTAGTCAGGGATGAACTCGCACAAAACTTATCCAATATTATCCTGAGACATTCTATTGAAGAGGTTAGGAAGAAAAGACAGCCACGCCCCTATTCCGAAAATGGCTCAAGTACACAAGACGTTTTCACTGAGACTGCAAACGAGTTGCTTTTTAGTGTAATATATTTCACTTGCAAGAAGATGAATGACATAAGACAAGTGGAGGAGTGTTCTCCTCTCTTTTCCGAGGGCACAGAAGCAGAGAAAGTAACAAGAGGAGAAGGACGGTCAACACAGGCAGCAGCATGTGAGACTTTGCTCAGCCCCCTTGATGGCTCTGCCGTGGAGCCGTTTGGTACATCCTTCAGCACCACCACTAGCAAAGATCTTGGAAATGTCGCAGACGCTCAGAAAAGTAATGGGAAAGGTGCACACAGCAACGAAGGCGCCACTATGAACTCGGAGCCAGCCAGCAGAGCTTCGGGGCACAATGCGCTTGTTGCAAAAACATCTCCCAAGAAAAGATACCTGAAAAGAACCGCGCGGGACTGTTACAAAGCCCCAGGTCAGGGTAACAGCCATCAGAAGAGGAAAGACTGCAGATCGTTTTCAGACAGAGAAAACAGCTTCACACGCAATGAGTGCAGGCACGGTGTTCAGGAACAGCTGCCTTCCAGCGCCACCACGAGCGCAGAAGACCAGGCCAAGCACCAGTGCGATGCTGTGCTGAATAGCGATGTTCAGGTGAGCTTGTCTGTGTTAGGAAACCACGTCTTGCTTCCTTCCCAGCCCGTGCTAGAGGTGAAACATCCAAGGGACAAATATTGTATAACAGATTTTGCAGAAGAACTGGCAGAAACAGTCGTCTCTATGGCAACAGAAATAGCTGCCATTTGTCTTGAAAATTCCAATGGAAAGCAACCCTGGTTCTGCGCGTGGAAGAGAGGTAACGAGTATCTGGTCACCCAGAGTTTATCGTGCAGAGCCATGAAAAGGAAAAAGGAAACCCACACTAATGCTTCAGTGGTTCGGAAGCACCGCGCTCCTAGACTCAGTGAGATCAAGAGGAAAACCGACGAGCACCCTGAGCTGAAGGAGAGGCTGATGAACCGGGTGGTAGATGAGTCCATAAACCTCGAGGATGCACCAGATTCAGTCAATATCTTTGCGAACGAAGTGGCTGCCAAGATCATGAACCTCACCGAACTCTCCATGGTTGACAGCATCTGGCAAGGTCCGAACCACCCCAGGAACAGGCTGCACTGCGAAAGATGGAGCCGAGCCAAGGGCTCGAGCTGCGAGAGCATACCGGAGGAGGACTCGGGTTCCAAAGCCTCCTTCCACACCCTCGGCCTAGTGAACGCCCTCGGTCAGCCCGTGAGCCAGGCGAGCTCTGTCTCAAAGCAGTCTAGCTGTGAGAGCATCACGGATGAGTTTTCAAGGTTTATGGTGAACCAGATGGAGAACGAAGGAAGAGGGTTTGATTTGTTACTGGATTACTACGCAGGAAAAAACGCAAACACCATCTTAACTTCTGCTTTGCAACAGGTGGCCAAGAAAAACGGTCATCTTAACGTGAGGCCGAGTTGCCCGTCCAAACAGTCCAGCACAGAAAGCATAACAGAAGAATTTTATAGGTATATGCTGAGGGAAATAGAAAAGGAAAATAAAGAACACTTGTCCTCCCCTCGGAATTCGAAGGAGTGGTGTGGCAGCTTGCTGCCACCCTCTCTACGATCACCTTTTTGCTTCAGGCAGTCGTCTGTGCCTGACAGCAGGTGGTCCGGCTCGAGGCTGACGGTGAATGTCCCAGTTAAGGCGAATTCATTGGATGGGTTTGCCCACCACCACCGAGACTCCTTAAGCGTACAGCCCGTCAGCACCGGGGCTTCCTCGGGCCTGTGCAAGTCTGACTCGTGCCTGTACCAGAGGTGCAAGACTGACCAGGTAACAGACATGCTGATCCACGAGACGTGGGCGAGCTCCATCGAATCTCTCATGCGCAAGAACAAAATCATCACCAGTGGGGCGGAGGCAGAGCAGTTTCACAGCGACTCCCCGCCGCACGTGGAACAGTATGCAAACAGGCTGGCTGCAAACATTGTCGAAAGTGGCAAAAATTTAATTGTTGTCCAGCAGGATTCCTTTGATTATGGAAGCCGAGAACACGTGCTGGAAAGCAAACACCCCCAAAGCACGACTCAGCTTCAGTCAAAAGCCAAAAAGGATGGAGAAAATTTGGAGGAGAAAAGAGAGATCCTGCAGAGCCCTGGGTGCCTCCCGCTGGGTCAGCTCAGGGAGGTGCCAGTAATTCAGATCGAAACCGATCAGCGCGACGAGCCGGACAAAGGCTCAGAGTCCTTCCCTTCACCTGGCCCTGCTGGAAAGGAGCATCAAGGCAAAGAAAAGCCTCCAGCAGCTTTTGATGGGAAACCCACGGTGGCCAGCCCGCTCCTGAATAGGTAAGTGACCAAACAGCAAGCCAGCACATTGCCTCGGTGCTGGTTTAGATTTCCTTGATAAAGGAAGAAGATAAGGGAAGCACTTTCAGAGAACTAAACAAGTCAAGTTCTGGCTACAGCTCTCTAATGGTGTAAAATCACCCAGTCGTACGGATCACAGTGCCAGGTTCTGGAACAAACTGACTCCGAGTATGACAATGCTGTGGCTCTGAGATTCAGAGCTAATACTGCACGGAGAAGTAAGCTTTCTCTCTACAGATATTTAAGCCTTCCATAGTCAGGACAGGAAAGATGAGCTTTCATGAAGGCAAAGTGTAAGCTCAGTGACACGACTGTCTCACCAAGTCTAGGCTGAAATAAAAATCTAAAAAATACATATCGTGCAGGTATGAAAGCGTCAGCACCAATTGCTTTGATCCACTCCTACAGCGTGAACTTACTTGCTAGGGTAGCTACAGGCACATAGACTCCAGGCAAAATATCAAGCAGACATAGAGCCAATTAGAAAAAAAGGAAAAAAAGCCATGCAGGCCTGGAAAAGAGGTCTTCAGCAAGGAGCAAGAGTTGTTTCTTGTACATAGGCAGCGCAACAGACCCATTCCCATCACAGATCCACAGAAACCCTTCCAGCCATCTGCTCACAAGGAGGGAACTGTCAGTTCGAGGCACAGCAAGTGCAAGATGTAACTGCACAATGAATCCAACAACCCCAAAATGCCAAGTAACAATGCCCACAAAGTCCTCTCACGTTTCAGCCAGAGCATTAGGTGTGGCCTGCCCTGCGTTAAACATCCAAACGACGGCACTGGCAAGCCATGCCCCCTGCTCAGGGCCCTCCATCACCGGGGCTGTGGGCTCTGGAGGCGGGGGGCTCCGGGCACAGCCTGGGGGACCCTCCCTTGCCCCTGCGCAGGAGCCTGCACCACTCCCAGCATTGTCCCCCCGTCCTCAGAGCTCTAATTGCTGTTCTAGCCCTGTAGGGATATAATTAATTCTTTCTTATCATCCAAAAAGAGAGGGGGTTGGATTATTATACGCTTCTCTGCCTGCCTGTCAGAACAGTAAGCCTCACAAAGTCCATTTGGGCTCTGAAAATTTACCATAAATATAGGTTTTATTTTTGTTTGTGTGTGTTTGAAAAAAAAACATGTGCCCTATAAATGTGTGTGCGTGTGTGACCCAAGTGAAGCATGCAGAATTATGAAGCATTTTCCCCTAACCCTGCACTCTCTGAACTCAGCCCGGGCTCCACATTCAGCCTGGTTTCTGACTATCTGCTGCACCCCTTCTAAGAAAAAGAAATACTTTGTCCTTCCCTGACCTAAACATCAAAGATCCCAAGAAGGCTGAGAGTCAGTAGTGATTCAAACCCACAGCACTCCCCTGCATTGGCCTCCAGACCTCTTTTGGATGTACAATGGTAACGGTAGCAAACCCTGGCAAGAAACTTATTGACCCGTCACAAGACAGGGGTCTAGTCCAATGTGTATTCCCAAGAAACGCTGTATGACAGCGCTGGGAATACACGTCGGACTAGAGCCCGTGCACCACGTAGCTCAGCTGCTGAAGTGCAGGGAATGAAGTTAAGCAACAGACCTGTGCTGTGAGCAGTTCTTCTCGGGCACGTAGTCTCATTGTCAGAGTTAAACCTTTCACGCATTTTTCAGTACAAGGCTTAATTGGTTCTGTGTTTGTTTCTAGCAGCGGTATGCAGATGCTTTTTTTAAGAGCCTCTCAGGCCACACATTCAGCTGGATTTCCTGTACAAATTCTAAGCTTGGGCAACCTCTTGCATCTGTACGGTTTTGCAGCTCGGTTGATTTCAGTGAGCAGCAGTTTGCTTGCCCATGTTACAGTCTCAATTCCTTATTGCCCTACCAGCAACAGTCCCCAGAGCAGACCGGAACCTGAAGTCATCGGGGAGACAAAAATGGGTGAGGAGTTTCCAAACCATCTCAGCAGCAGTGAAGAAAGCACCGGCAGCTGGTCCCAGCTGGCCAACGACGAGGACAACCCCGACGACACGAGTAGCTACCTGCAACTGAGCGAGCGATCCCTGAGGTACCTGTGATGTCTGTTCTCAGTACACAGAATGGTCTAGTCAACCAAGGCAATTATTCCACTACTATGCATCAAGAATGAGGGAAAAGAGCTCGATATTTGTTCAGAATACTGTAAAAAATGCCTAATGGCAGAGTTGATTTCTGTTTTTTAAAAAAAGGCAAAAGAATTGGCCACATTCTCCTTCTCAGATAGATCATTTTATTATGGGTGAGCAGCTAGATTCATACAGAGAAAAAGCTTCCTGGCATCTCTCAGATGCCTCTGTCCTACAGCAAAAGGGCCATTGGACAAGCTAATTGCTACAATCTTTCCTTCAATTTTTTTTTGCTACTCTTTGCATAATTCTCGTTTGGCATCTCCTTAGCTGAGATTGATGAGACCGCTATTCCCACCAGGTGCCTGGGCACAGAGAGCAGAGGGAGAGCCCTGATCTGCCTGGGGGAGCAGATCAACAGAGGATCACTAAGTTCCCCTCAGCAGGCATAAATCACAGAGCTCCCCTTGCAATGTGCTGCTTTTTGTTCCTATCTGAGTCAGGACACATGTCTAAAAACCTTATCCAGTCCTTAGAGTTTATATCAAGCGACGTTAGTTTGACTTCTGCCCTTTCATGACTTCAAATTGAGCAAGGTTTTTTTCTTCACACGCCCTTGGATTAGGTTTTAAAATATTGTTGAGTAATTTCATCTTTCTCCTGGGTATTAAGAGGACAAGGAGGGGAGACAGTGTGGTAATGAAGCAGGGAAGAGCAAGAGTCTCCGTCAGAGAGCGCTGCTGGCTGGCTGATAAAACACTGAACGAAACTTGTCTGTCAGCGTGGGTGAGCATTCATCCCACTATTACAGCATCAACCTTTAACAAAGTCCTTGGTCTGAGAGAGCTAATGCATCGTGCCTTTTGGCTCTGCACTGAAACAGAAATTGCAAGTGTGAGCGCATGGTGTGCGACACTGACTCAGAAAAACCTGGCGGGGAACGGAACTGCCTGATCAGTCCTGCCAACGCAAGGAAAAATACTCTCAGTTGCTTTTAGTTGCCACACAGAACTTGTTTGTGCTGATTGTCTCGCAGGCAGCAGATTCACTACCTGTTCACGACACTATTAAAATATCCACAGGAAGATTCGCGGTCAGTTTTATAACAGTGTTAAAAAGTGAACTGGTGATAGTTTTTTCCAAATATTCTCAGATATAATACTTTATTCCCATGAAAAAGCCAAGTAGTACTTCTACGTGTTACTAGTCCCAGTGGCTTTAATTAGCACCTCAGTCTTTCAGAGTAGTCAGAAACATGAGGGGCTGTCACTGTGCCTGTGGGTCCCGCCAGGTCCGCGGCAGTATTTGGAGTGTGATGTAAAACACCAACACCGCTGCTGGTCACAGACAGGTAAGTCGTGCCCTGGGCAGCCCGAGGCCTCGCTGCAAGTCGCCACGGCCAGAGGTCTCTGAATCTCTGCAGGTTTTATCCAGGACATCACTGCACCTCATAGCCCTTCTTTCCAAGGACTCATGCACACCATTTTTTCGTTTGAGGCCAATGTTCATTCCATAAGTCATTCACAAGAAAATAGTCCACTTTTTTTTTTCCCCTCCAGTTTACAGCATCATTGGATACATGCTCCATCTAGAAATATCTGAATAAAAGCCTCATCATTTTGAGCAGATTAGTGCGCTTCATTCTGGGAACCACTTGCTGAGCACAACTGATTTTGTGAAGCTCTGCATAACAGGGAGCAGCCTCCTTACTTTGCTTTGCGCCTAAATAAATTAAAAAAAGATGTATGGAGACATGTTCAGTGCAGCTTGGCACTAATATTTAAACTTTTGCTTTGTCAGCAATGGCAACAGCAGTACAACTAGCAGTCTTGGCATTATGGACCTGGAAATTTATCAGGAGAACGTGCCATCTTCTCCTATGATTAAGTAAGTAGTCACGAAAGTGAGACTTGGTGTTCAGTCTAATTTTAACTGCAAATTGTTCATGCCATCTAAAATGTGCCAAGCCCTGCTTTGCACCTACTGCCGAGCCGGCCGTCAGGTTCAGAAAGAAGCCTGTGCAGGGCGGCAGCACTCGGCAGGGAACAATTACAGCAAAGGCCACCCAGGGGGACCAAGAGGGTCAAGCAAATAAGGATCAATTAAAGTCAAAGGGAAAAAATACGACAGCATTCTGTCCAAGAATAGCAATAACTTGGTCCAAAGTACATCTCGCATGTTTCTACTGAGCACGCAGTTAAATTGTCAAGAGATGTGCAAGTACCTGCCTAAAGACCTGGAGAGGGCTGTGACCGGCCAGCCCGTGTCACGATGCCGCCGGGGCACGAGCGCACAGACCGAGCATCACATGCTGAACATGGCAATTCTGTGAACTGCCCTGCTTTCGAGAGGCTTCTTTTTAAGAAACCTGGGCATTCATATTTCTGTAGCGTTAGGTGCCTTCTCTCTCAGCTGCTGCTCTGGAGAGTAACCTTGTTAAACCGTTCCCACCGTGGCAGCAGGCAGCGAGAGCTCCTTCACGCGCTCCTGCAGGTGACCCCGCTGCTTTACATTTCCGAGAGGTGAAGGGATAAATTTCCAACTCCCCTCCTTAGCTTCCAGGGGCTGTTCTCAGGTGTCAGGCAATAGGCGTGAGACATTTGTACTTCCACTGAGACATTTGTACTTCCACAAGTCGAGGCCAAGGCAGGGACCGCGTCTGCTGCTCCAACAGGAAACTGGAGGAAATCAGGTGGGAAGGAAGCCGTTAGGCACCCGTGGTTCTAAGGACAAACCACACGTTACATGCTGCCGTTCTTTCCTCTCCCATCTGGCAGTAACCACTGTGTGAGCACATATAACCTTGATTCTCCGGAGTCTTGACCGAGATTCTGAAATCCTGGGATCGAGGGTGGTGGAGATTAGCATTCCCCCATGCTAGAAATGAAATCTCACGCTTACAGCATTCCCCTGGTCGAGGGCAGAGTCAGGCACTCTGGGAACGCGTCCAGCGAGCGTTGTCCCTCCAGGAGCGAGGAACGGCCGTGACACGAGGAGGGGGTCTGCAGTGTCCTGCCACACGTGCATGAGCAAGGACGGGGTGTTCAGAAATGGAAGCTGGAGCAGCAACCACGTGCCCAGAACTCGTTTCCAGTAGTTTAAGAAAGGCATTAGATAAGAAGTTCAGATCTCTGGAGATTCTTGCAAGGTGTAACCAGAATTTGTTTATCCAGTCAGTAGTAGATCTAAAGCCAGCAGTAGCTGAAGTCATGGAGAGTTACGGTTGCATTTAACTGTGACAGACACAAGTAGAAAGCAGGACTGGGAAAGGTTCATCCCGGGCGTGCAGCACTGCAGAACTCACACCCTGGAAGTTCAGTATTTCCGCCCAGGTGATGAGGCTTGTCGTGTCTACCATGATGTCATTTGCTTGTCGTTATGTAAACTGCAAAGATACACAAATCCCAATGAGATGTAATACACGGTGCAACCTGTACAAGTACTTCATCCTGTTATGAAACAATGTCATGACTCCCATGGCTTTTCCTGATTTACAGATTAAAGAAATGAAATATATTCGGCATTTTATTATTTCATCCTATGTAACTTTTTTCTTGCAGTTTTCTAGGTCATACATTGAGGGAGAAGTTTATCCATCATGAAGCAATGTTGTAGGCTGTTCCTAAATATCACTAATAAGCTTTATTGTTGTTTGTTTCAAGTGAATTAGTAGAAGAAAAGGTTTTCCTTAAAGAACAGACAGAAAATACGGAGGGTAAGTTGAGCCGTATCAATTAAAGCATGCGATTTGAAATTAGCGCAAGTAATTGCACAGTAACTGTTGGGATTATTTTTCCAGAAAGTACCTCGGCGCTTTCAGTGGGAACAGCTAATTGTCAGAAGGACCTACTCGTGATAAACTTTGATCTGGAGCCAGAGTGCCCTGACGCAGAGCTGCGAGCCACCCTGCAGTGGATCGCCGCTTCCGAACTTGGAATTCCAACCATCTATTTTAAGAAATCTCAGGAAAACAGAATTGAAAAGGTAGTATTAACAAATTTGAAAATATAGTATTCGCAGCATCGGGCATACAATTACTTCACTTTAATCACAGTAGCGGTTAGGATTGCTGAGCTTAAAAGCAGATACAAACCCACACTCGTCACAGCAAAACGGCAATGCCAGTGTTTGCAGAAAGAGGGAGAGGATTAAACGAGTCAGAATTTAAGGTATGTGAAATATTTAGTAGATTGTCTGTGGCAGAAGAAATCGTATCGCCGCAAGACCTTCTCCAAGGCCTCTGTAACGCGGTTCTTCTCTTTGGGGGGGTGTCAGTGAGGTGTGAAGTATCGATATCCAAGGCAGAATTAACAGAGGGTCCTCGATGCGGCTGTGTTTGAAGGGCTGCAGAGGGCTTACGTGGAGTTTAAGCAGGGAGCTCCAGAAAGAAAATCACTTGTGTGTGGATGTCACAAAGTTTTGCTCGAGTGGCAGCAAGAGCCAACTGTGACGCGAGACCCAAGTTGGACTTAAGCTCTCCAAGGTTTGAAATTCCTTAGTCCTTCTGCAGGGTCTGCCTCAATAATGCAGCCCCAATAGTGGAAAGAGCGTTACAAATCAGTATTTTGGTCTTTCGTGGGAAGATCATTTTGAGTAGCAGAGATATTGTTTGATTTTCTTGAGTGCGTGCATTTGGGAATCATAAACATAATTTAAAATGCATTCAGCAGCAACAGTCCAAATTGCATCTAATTAAAGAAGCAGCTGTCAGCTTTACCCATGTGCTTTGGCAAACAGTTAATTCAATTGCAAAAATACACTAGAGAATAATGAAGCACATCCTGCCTGTAACAGTGCTCTTGGAAATCGCGTGCCTATTAAATGTCATTAAAATACATATTAAAAGTTAGGCTTCGGTATGTAAATAGCAAACAGCTACACTAACTAGACACACAATATTTTCTTGTGTGGTTTAAAACTGGAAACACAGAAGGAGAAAGCTAATTAGATATTGATTGTGAAATTCAAAGAAATGAAAAGCTTTGATTTTCATTTATGTGCTTCAGTAAAAAATGGTACCAGATGTATGACACTGTGAAGCTCATTGTTAAGTACAAAGTGGACAAAATTCAGGATTTTTTACAGCTGCTTAAGGACATATTTAACCTCCAGTTTATATGGAGGTTAAAGAAGAATAAAAATCAAATATAGATACTCCCTGTGATCCAGCCACAATTGTGGCAAACGTCTTAATGTGACAGAAGTTTGCGCAGAATTCCCTCTCACCAGCACTATGTGAATATTTAAAATACTATGGGACGTACGTGTGAAAATACAGAAGTTTAAATATACATTAAAGTACAGCCGATGGTAATGAAGAGGGATTTTTTTTCTTTAAGATGGATAGTTGCACTTTCACTATTTTGATAGCGAGCTGTCGATAGCAGAGAAAGTTGTGATCCCTTGCCAGGCTCGCTTTCACTGCTCTAACTTTCACTGCAATGAATGAGAAATAATTGATGAGAACAGGAAATTTAGAAAAAGTCCTGCGATCTGACCAGTCTTTGGTGAGCTGTGGAACCTCAGAAACGCAGTTTTATAAGCAGAGAGGTCCTTTCTGTGGCCGCCTGAGGACTCGTCTCTGCTCCCACAGGCAGCCACACGCAGGCAGACGAGGGTCCAGGAGCATTTCGTGTGCCTTCCTTGAGCAAAACTTTAACCAAATCCTAAGCGCCTCTTGTTTTGGGTTTCTGTTTAGTTTTTAGATGTTGTGCAATTAGTTCAACGGAAGTCCTGGAAAGTGGGGGACATCTTCCACGCCGTGGTGCAGTACTGCAAGCTCATTGAGGAGGACAGAGTGGCGATGCCGAGCCTGTTCGACTGGCTCCTCGAGCTGGGCTAGGGGAGCTCTCCTCTGCAGCGCTTTTGCTTTCTTCCAGTTTAACTAAGCAGTGGTTTGTGTAACGCTCTGATCTCCGAACATCACTGAATAAAAGCGAGCAAAGAAATACAAACTCTACAGAAACAGCACCCCTGCACATGGAGCGAAGCGACGCTGCGGCGCGTTTTTCCTCCCGCGTCGGGAGGGACTCCCGAGTGTTGTGCTGTAGGATGGGCTGTACCGGGAGGGGATGGACTTTCAGCCTTCTGAATTAACGGGGTACACAGTAAAGGCTTGATCAAGTATCTAGTATGTTCCATTGTTTATCAATTTGATGAAATCAATCAGCTAGAACAGGATAGAACGCTAACACTTAGTTTTAAAACACCAGTATTGGTACAGTTCAACTGATAGAACCAGGGTTCGTTCCAGGACACCTGGAGACACCCATGTCCCTAAATAAACAATTATTATAGCGTTTTTTAAAATCCCCATAGTCTGATGAGGGGAAAAACTTCTGAACACTTAACACCTTCTCAGTGAGACAACACCACAAAAAGCTGTTTGAAACACATTTTTGTTGCTTCCCCTGGGATTATTTCTCTTCTATAGCCGTTCCCAATTCACATCATCTTCTCAAGGAAGTAAAATCCTGTTTCTGCCCTCGCAGCCCTCACTCCCATTCCCAGAGGCAGGGCGGCTCCAGCCCCAGCACCCCGAGCGCACTTCTGCTGGTTGGGACAGCAGGTTTGTGAGCCTGGGGCCACCACGGACCTTGGGCGAGTCGTTTCACCTCTGTGCCTCAGTGTCCCTACCTGGAAAGAGGGAGCTGCGACAGGGCAATCGCTGCGCAAAGTGCTTCTATTTAAAGCACTTTGTAACATGCTACGTGTATCAGTTGAAAGCAGTGAAAAGAAAAAAAGCTATTTTAATTTCAGTTTAATCAAATAAGGTGAAAAAGCGCGTATCTGAAAGCAGCATCATCTCATCCTAATGGTGAATTTTTGCAGGTTGTGCGAAAGCAAAACGATTGTTTAAGTTTCAGCAGACATACTTATTTGGTTTGGATAGAAGCATTTGAACTATTGCTACAGTCACTCGACAGTAACATTTCTGTGACTGTTTGATAGGACAGACTGTGGTATCGTCTTGCTGAGACGATCTGTCAGCACCATGCACTTACTGATACTTTCTCTTTCCTCTGCCAAAGAGACTGGGTCTGAATTGAAAGGTAAATAAGACTTACCACATCGCAGCTCTTCTGCGATTTGTTTCTTTGAAAATATTTCTCCTTCATCTCTGCCTACCCAAATAGTGTTAAAGAAAACCTGCCTGCTTTTCCCAATAAAATATTTAAGAGATGTTTTATTTTCCATATAACAGTATATGCTTCTGTAATATTTCTGGGGGGAAAAAAACCCAACCCTATCCTTTTGCACTAAATATTTTTGAAAATGTTGAAGTAGTTTTAAATAATTTATGAAAAAGAGCCATATTCTCAATTTTATCTTGAAAACCGTACCTAAACTTGCATGGTTGCACCGCAAATGGTTAGCAAATGAAAAATCTAAGGAGGAACATTAAACGACACGAGTAACCCCACAGCCACTCTGCAGCCCCACCGCACAGCGCAGCTCAGTTGGCCGCACGCCCCAAAGGTCACGGCGCCGCCGCTGCGCCCGCTCCTCGCAACGGCTGAACATCTGCAGCTCCTACTGAGGCGAGCAGCGACTCCGAACACTCGGCATTTCTGAGGCTGAACGTTCCAAAATGCACTGAGGATTGGAGACTTCAAGTGCTTTGTTAGAGTTAATATATGGGAAATTGTATTTATTTTTAAACCAAATGCAGTTCGTTGTCAGTATACAGTTTTTTTGCCGTGATAGAATAAATGTTTACTTATCCTACAAAGCACAAATACGATGACAGAGTTGTAACAGTGTGATGCAGTTTCTCTGTACAGTAGTTGTTCATGTTGCAACTTACTCAGAAATAAATTTATGTTATAATGTGTGTCCTCCTTGCCTTCCTAAAAAGTTCATGAATGTGCTGTGGCTTTTTCTGACCTGTTAAATAACATTTGCCTGCTGTCCCTGTAGCTTCTCAAAGCTCTGCTTCTGAATGAAAAATCTGACCTGAGGCAGAGGGACGGGGAGACAGAAGTACAGGAGTCTGTTCCGCTTGGTTAAGTTTGCACAGGTATTTGCTGCCCTGCTGCCTAGGCGTAAAAATGTGTCTGCTGCTAAACAGAAAAGGAAACCAACGCTTAACTGAGTAAATCAAAACACAACTTGCCCACCATTAAAAAAAAAAAAAAAAAGATATCTGGCTCATGGATACTGCGTGCTCCTCCCAGATCCAGGTGAAAAATAGAAAAGTGCAGCCAACCACAGAATACAGGATCTATTTCCCATCCATTCATTAACTAATCAGGAAATGCAAGTGATCACACAGAAGGAGCCCACAAAGAAATTCTCACAAAATGCCACTTTTAAAACAGGAGTGGCTATGAGTATCATCCTCCTCCTCTTTTCAGAGGAGGATCTGAATCTCAAGAGGAACAAAAAGCTTACAGCAAGAGCCCAAGTACACATCGTGTGCTTACATGGAAATTCTCGTCCTTCTCTTGTAAAGTATTTGTCTTTTTCCTGAGGAAGTTACACGATAGAAGTTAAGGGCTTCTTTCCCAGAAAAACAAACTTGTCTGTTCACAGAGGTATATGCTGGAAGGAGTCAGAGGTCCAAAGGACAAAAACAATGCAGCAAGTATGATTTCTCCCGTGGCAGCCCTTCCTGCAGCACGCTGCACGAGTCTCCCGAGGGAACCCTTTTCAATAAGGTTGTGGTGATTCATGTTTGCCAGCGTTCGGGATAATGTTGAAAGCCACAACCCAACCCAGCCACCCAGCAATTAAAGGAGCCACTTGGAGAGCGTCAGGTATGCAGGAGCCAAATGTTTTTGCACGATTAAAAAGGCACCAGACAGTAGAGCTAGAGCACACACAGAAGCTATTTTGGCTGCAGGGACTGAAGCGGAATTAGAGAAAGCTGCTACCAGAGGCACAGAACAGTTTGGGGATGACACATGTACGCAATGCACTCCTAACTCACCTCTTTGTAATGTGTAATAATCTACATATGGGTAAACCAAGGTGCAGAGAGCCTGACATCAAATAATTCGTACTCAAAGTTCTTAGGAGGCGCCAAGGTAACACCACTTCCAGCAATGCTGTGAGTCACACCAGATGCGAAACTATCTCACATTTGAGCAGGAGACCTGGGTAACTTAGCCTGAAAAGCAATTCCACTCACTCAGAGAATCTAAGGAGAGTCAGAAATAGAGCCCAGATGGCCTCCCAGCCCATTGCTCAGTCTGTGAAACCTCAACTTGCTGATTTGCATAAAAATAGGACAAGAGCTCAAAGCCAAAAGCTACTACAGATGTTCGAGATTCACTGAAGAATCACTAGTATATTTTAAGACAAAGAAGCATAAAGGAAAAGGCACCAGAAAACAATCCTACCTGAAAGATTAAGAAAAAAAAAATCTACTTCCTAATCTCAGTCCAAATAATTTATTTTGTGGTGGTTTCACAGCAAGTCAAATACCAGTAATTCTGGAGTAACACAGAGCTGCATCACCCTTCCCACCCCTCTCCATTTCGAATTACTGAGATAAACTTCTGGTATCACAAACCTTTGCACAAGACAACATGAAACACCACGAGCATTGCAGTAACAATGATACCAGACACACTGCCTCCTGAAAAAGAGATTTTAACCGATCTGCAGCACACAGTTCTCCTACAACACTTGAAACAACCAGGGTATTTGCCAAGGGAGAACAGGCACTTCTGGTTTTGCATTTACACACAAGGATGCTGGCGAGCATTAGAGATAGTCAGAACAGTTTAGCATTAGTAACTTCCAATGCGATTTAACAACACCTTGAAGCCAAGTCCATAACCACCAGAGACACACCAAATAAACAAAGTACCTTCATCCTCCATTGCACGCTCCCCTTCTTCCTTTCTCCTCTCAGCCCACACAGGTGCCTCACTCAGTCCGACCAGAGCAAAGAGTGCTCTGGACCCCTCTCCCGAGGCTGCAGGAAGGAGCCAGCAGGAAGGAGCCAGCAGGAAGGAGCCAGCAGCTCTGCTGCTCCTCCTTGCTCCCCCAGGAGCAGTTGGACCCCAGGATCTCTGCGGGGCTGAGCCCACCTTGGGACTGTTTGCCACTGCTGGCCAGAGCCTGGGCCACAGCTCATCACATCGGGGCAAATAATTTGCAGGATTTCCTCATCCACTTCTCAGTCATAAGGTCAAACGAACCTCACAGGTGATAATTGCTGGGCTGATAATTGCTGGCTCCACTACAGGCTGCCTTGTTAACCACTCAGGTACCAGCAGGAGGGCACAGGAACGCCCCCAGGTCAGGATGGCTAACAGGTGTCACAGGGATGGGAGGAGGAGGAGGATTGCCCCCACATTGCTTCAGGAGGGAATTAAGTGAGCAGAACCAAGATAAGCCAGTCATTGGCTCCATTTACACTGAATTTTTGTTAATCGCACCCCTAAGACAAAACGTCCCTTTCCAATTTTAGCCCCAAGACCAACCAAGGGCAATTGTGATGGTGCTGAGTCATAGGTGGACTTGATGACCTCAGAGGTCTTTTCCAGCCTCAACCATTCTGTGATTCTGTGACACATTGGAACTGCTACTGTATAGATATCCTCTGTCCTGTCATTATGGCATGCTCGCTTCTCAGCGTTACCCTGCCAGCACCTGACCCTGCGCAAGAGTGTAATAAACGTGGCATCTCATCTCACTGTGTGGACTGGACTTTGCACACCGGGTGAAGAATCCATTTTTGGGACAACAGTGATGCTTGCCTTCAAATCTTTTGGTGTGTAGAGCTTACTCATGCTGGCCATAACCCTTGGGCCAGGATTCAGAGTTGGAGTCACCACCCATAGTATTTTCTTCTACATCAGGAGAATAAGGAGTGGGAGGAATGGAAGGAGATGTGGGCAGGTGTGAAAGGGATGTTGCGTGGCATGCATGCAACAGTAAATAGCAGTGCAGTTCACAAATGGTTGCTGGTTTTCTCCAGAAATACCAAGTGGGACACTGGATATTGCAAGTAGAGAAACTGGTATTTTACCGCAATACTTTATCACTTGACAAAAAAAAATTAATACAGGAATACTCAGAGGAAGTGCACAACAACACCTCTTTCACACCTGAGAGTATTATAATGCTGTAATTTTTTTAATTAGAAGAGTTGCAAGTTAAAACACAAAACACACAAATAACACAAAGAAATGGAGCCATCCGACTGGATCCATTCACATTAATCGTGATATCTCTCAGGTGACTGAGATAACAGAGCCAGACTTTTCCTGGAGGTACCCAGTGAAGAGGCAACATGCACGAATTGAAATACAAGAAAATGTTCCATTTAAACGTAAGCAGAAATATGCTAACTTTTTTTTGCCATGAGAGTGACCAGACACTGAGCAGGTTGCCCAGTGGAACTGTGGAGTCTGTCGCTGGAGATATCCGAACCATGCCAGTCGAGGGCAGCCCGCTTGGCTGACGGGGTTTTGAGCAGGGGTGTTGCACTAGGCAATCTCCAGAGGTACTTTCCAACTTCTACTGTCCTGTGATTCCATATCTACCAGACATCTGCAAAGCCAAACCTATCAAAACCTAGGTAATTCTTCTACTTCAGCAAAGCCGAAGGTAAACAAGGGGGTGAAAGAAAACAGATCTGCAAGACTTGAGTTAATTGACTATGAAGCTCAGGGAACAGGCACATATCAAACTGGGTCTTGGCTTCTCTTCAGTCAGCGCCATATTCTGCAGGTGTTATCCTTGCTCCCTGGTAATAAACACACGTTGTGAAGCAATCGTGTAGCGGTATTGCACCATCCATCCATTTTTGTTAACGCCTACATCAACAATCTACTCAGAATGCCAAGGAGACAGAGAAGCAGCAAGAGGCAGCAGGACCTACAGCAATATTTTTAGCTGAGATCATCCTGCATCCCATAATTTGGTAGTTCAGTCAAAAGATTGAAGCAATCACAAATATCTCTTCTAGCTTTTCCTGACTATATTGTAAGTCACTGCTGGTACCTGCATTGGGGATACAGCCCCAGGAAACTTCTCAGACTCTTTTTTTTTGTAAACATACCAAGATTTCAAATGTCTCTCAAAAAAAAGAGAAAAAATAATTAAAATGGAATATAGTAGTTACCTGTAATGATTATATCACCTTTGTAATTGAAAGCACAGGAGAATATCTCCTCAGCATGACCCTCTAATATCTGAAGGCAGTGTCCAGTGGCAGCATCCCAGAGTCGAGCAGTTTTATCAGAGCTGGCTGTTAGTATACGATTGCCTTTAGGGCTGAAACATATCTTTAAAAAAATATAGAAAAGAGTTCTATTGCTTAGCAAGTCAGTATGCCTAGGAAAGGAAGCATATCTCATGATTAAAAGATGAAACCCACAACTCCTGCATTCAGCTTTCCAGCTAAAATGAAGGATAGTATTCCACTAGTCACCCCAGCAGATCTGGTAGAAACCTAGAATAAGGGCAATGGTAAAAGTCCCAGGAGCAATAGCCTTAAGATGTCATAAAGAAACTAAAAAACTTGTACTTATTCTGTCAGGGAACCTGAGGACTCCAAGGGCGTAATAACACAAGCACAGCATGGGAACATGTGGACAGCAGCCCCCTTTCTGCTCCCCTGTTCTCCACCAAGCGATGGCAGAACCCTAAGCTGTACACTGTTCATAAAAAGGGAAGAGGTGAGGAAACACAATCATTTCAATGTTAACAGAGCCAGATATCTACCCCTGGGAGGGCTGGACTTCTTAAGTAGCTTGATAACTACCACGATTCTAGGGAATTAAATGCTAAACAACCCAGCACTAGGGAGAGATGGCCCTTCTGGAGCCTACTGGGGCAGCACACCCCGTGCTGTCCTAGCTCAGAAGTGGAGAGCTGGAAACAATCACTGGCTGGCAGCTTTGAGTTGAAAGGAATGTTCTTTTAGTAAAGGCAACTTCTTATCCAGACTTCTCAATCTTAATTATTAATGATTTTATCACTGCGCTCTTTAACGCTACGCCTGTGTCATGGAACAACTGGCTGGTTGGATGCCACATGTAATCCAATAAGCAAAGGTGCAAATCACAAACTTACCTTTGAAATTTCACCTCCGTGCCCTTCTAGCTTTGCAATGCACTGTTTTGTTTCTGCATTATAGACTCTTGCTGATCCTGTTGCAGTAGATGAGGAGCCATGTGATTGCCACGATTAAGCACACATTTCAAGAAGAATATTTTAATAAGGGCGGAAGGACCTCATCCTCAGGTTTGATTTCAGAACCAGAAGACAATCTTAACACAGTTTGCCCCAAGGATAAAGTATGTCAAAAAGGATCTGTAATCTGGTTGGAAAAGGTTGACCTCTGTTCTGGTTTGAGCTGGTTTCTTCTGCAAAACTTCTAAAATGTGGACACAAATGTCCAAACAGAACACGGAGTACCGAGGTCTGTAATTTCAGAACATGTGTACAACATATTCAGAAAGCTTTCACTGTATTTCAGATATTTATTCTATTTAATAAGCTGTTAATTATATTTAATAAGGTATCGATTACATTTTGGGAAAGTGTTTACATTGTCTTCTATCTTAGTTTAACAGCTACAGCAAATCAGACCCAAACAGTGACCCACATCCAGCCTGGTATCCTGTTTCCGAAAACGCAAAGCAAAACACCTAAGTATATAAAAATAATATGGTATTCTCATTATGTGCTATAACCTAGCACTGTGTAGGTGAATACAAAAAAGTATTTACTGTGATTCCTTAAAAAAAATAGCTAGCATGCAAAACTGCTGCACACAAATAACTGCTGCTTTCACTGGCTCTTTATTGTGTATTCTCTTGCTGCGCACTATTAAAATTCCACGTACCTTTTTCATTTAAGCCTAAATTTGAGCCACCCAAATCAAACTTCACTCAAAGGCTGCTTGCTTAAGCATTTAAAATGCATTGCCAGCCACAATGAACTATTTCCCTGCAAGTTTGAAGTTAAAGGGGAAAGGCATGTTGAGTTGATTAAAATGTGAAAAATGAGAAAATTTTCTCTGAGGAAAACTTAAGTTCGATGCCAAACTCTGTAACGCAACAAACATTGCGTGATCCATAGCTTCAAGACAAGATACTCTTCCTTCATCAAGCTAAATCCAAAGCAAAACCAAAGGAAAAGGCCAAAGTTGTTTTGTGCTCCTACTGTGCAGCCTCTGTCCCTTCGCTTACCGTCGGCGGAGGCGGTAGCGATGCGCTGGCCCACATAATCGAAGCAGACATCCAATATCTCATCACTGTGACCTGTTAAAGTTGCTATCTGTGTCCCAGTCACGGCATTCCACAGCTGTGTAGATAAAGGGTCATTTTTTTTTGCTTATTTTGACTAATTTACTTGGTAGATATCTAGTTGATCCATAAAGCCACATGTATAGGCCTTTGCTGATGTCTGACAATGTATTAACATGAAACCGGGGTACAAATCAATAGAGGCATGGTTTAGTAGGCTTGATTTAGTCCTATATATTTTTTATTTCAGTGTACTGATTAAATGAGCCTTAAAATAGCCATTGTGATTTAACTGGACTTCACTGAAATGACTAAGTTTAGAAGTTTTGCATTTACTTGTAAATTCTTTAATCAATTACGTGTACAAGTTCAAAATAAGGCTCTTCCATTTCCAAACCCACATTTTTCTATATCCCACAGCTGTATTCGGTACATGCTCAGCTGTCTTACCATCGCTGTTCTGTCCATTGATCCACTGACAATGAGAGAACAGTCCCAGTTGAACTGTGCACTGCTGATCTCTCCTCGGTGACCTACTAAAGTATGTAACATTCTACAAAGAAGAGATTTTACATTTTTAGTGTGTTTTTTGATATACGCATATAAATGATAAGTACGTTTCAAAAACAGTGTAGTTAAGGAGTCAAGTCTTCACCATTTTATCCCTCAAAGAAATTAAATGCAGTGGTACAGCTCATTTAGGATTCTGGTACTACATCAATTCCGTTTCTTATCTTTGAGGCAGTAAGGAATAAAACGGAGAAGTCCTCCCTTCTCTTTCAGAAATATTTTAGTGACTGTATTTCCGATGAAACGTGATGACTTTTCCAGTGCCAGAGACAGACTTCTTGTATGCATCTACCTACCAAGCACCCGCCGAAAGTTTTTCCACATTGCTCTCCCATTATACTACTTCAGCAAACTGTAAACAGTACATCTGTGAAACTCCACACAACCTAAACCTTTTACAAAACCCACTGAAGATCAAATGAACCCTAATCAGCTACTTAGTGTGAGCACGTTCCCAAGTAGCAGGCAAACGACAGCCAAACTGAAATATGACTTCTAATCCTCATTAATCCTAAACCTCCTGCCACACACGACTGGCAATACTAGTTCCATTAAATTCTGCAGTTTGAGCTCAGAGAGGCTACAATTAACCATTATTGCTTCCGATGAATTAATGGCCTAGAAAGAAACGAACCCTGAGAAAGATTAATTTGTAGAGATATTTTAAAGGATTAGTAAATTAGGTTATTATCCCAATGCTAATATCACTGTATCATTAATAGAAAGCTGCTTTAACTAATGGATAGACTAACAACTAGAAAAACAAGCAAATGAGTTTAAGTGACTGAAATGTTTTTATTCATTGCATAAGACATATACGGCTAACTAAATTAATATATATGCTAAATGAACAGCAAAACAAATCTGAGCAATTGAATTTTCTATTTGTTTATGACAACAAAAACTTGCTTATATTCATGTCATTTTATAGAATTGCTTCTTTTACTTTCTAAGGATGTGTGGCCTGCGCTGTCATAACCGTGCAGACCTTTTTACAGTAAAAACAAAAACAAACAGAAAAAAACATGCAAAACTTCTTAATTGTGTGAACAGGTTATTTGGCCTTCAAGACTGCTGTTATTGTAGTACTCAATATCCAAAATGCCTAGTCAAAATCAGTTTTAATTTAAAAGCTTTAATTTCCAAATTTTGAAAATGTAGTCCACATTTCAGTACCCAATCAATAAGCAGAATAAATAGCACCATGCAGAATGTCTCACAGAAACCACCATCAGACACGCAATTAGAAAGAACCCAGAAAATGGGCTTGTTAAGTGCCATAAGAATTTTCCTTTAAAATTATTTTAATTTTTTTTAAAATTAGCTTCAGTCATTATAATACTTCTTTAGCCTTCAGTTTCCAGTGAAGTTTAATATAGATGCTCTAATATTTGCACTATAATTGCAAATAAGAAGAAACTGTTTCTCTCTCAGCATCCTCGTGCCCAGCAGACGTGACAAAAAACATACACAAAAGCATTTCCTGAGCATCATTCCTTTTCAGAACAACGGGAACAGAAGTAACAAATTATTAGATGAAGCAACACATAGTCTAAACAAAGCAAAAACTCAAGGTCTGAGATTTGTAGCTTAGCACCATCTCCTTCATCTGTCATTACAACACACGATGTAAAATGATCTTTGTTAGTGCTTTAGTACCTGCCAGTGCCAACATCCCACACTGCTACTGTGTGGTCGAAGGAGCCAGTGATAATCCTATCTCCAGTGGTGTTGAAAGACAAGGCAACAATTTCTCCCGAGTGCCCCTGAGAGAATTTTAAAAAAGCACTATGAGAATGCAAATTACGAGAATGCAAGTTCTCAGAGTCACTTTATGATAATGCAGAGGAGGTCATAATTTATAGTACAGCAACATGTTTCAGGGAGCAATGGAAGGTATTACAATCTATAGCCGTAATGTCACTGAAATGAGAAAATCTGTCCTTTCGTAAGTAGGGCTTCTTACAAAACACCGTAGTTTTACCGCTCTGGTTTATAACTGCAGCCACTGTGGGACTACCTGGTACAAGAAACTGCAAGTCTGGAAAGTGTTCTAACAGTTACACTGGTATTTATCTCAAATAGAAAACTAAGAAAGGAAGCCTTTAACAACATCAGGAGGGCAAACATACACTTAAAGTGACCATCTCTTCTCCTTTCTCTATATCCCATAATTTGGCAGTGCCATCCATGCTTCCAGTCGCCACCAACGTGCTCTGAGGATTAAATGATAAACATACCTGTAGCAAGAAACATCATATGGAAAAAATGAGAAAGGGGAGTATTCATATGCATTTTTCTGAAAAACCTTGGGTCAGGATTAGTGTTTTTAAACTAGGCAAAACCACCACAGAATCATAAAATCACAGGGTGGCTTGGGTCAGAAGGGACCTTTAAACATCATCTCATTTCAACTGCCTGCCACGGGCAGGGACAACTCCCACTGGGCCAGGTTGCTCAAAGCCCCATCCAACCTGGCCTGGAACCCTTAGGAACTGTCAGACTATCTTCTCCTGCAGTGCAGAAATGTTCACAGTGTCTGAACGTGTCAAGAGGTGCAGCACAACAGCTGCTCCTTCCAGCATCAGCCCACATGGGACTTGGAACCCACAGCCGTCAACGATGGTGTGAGGGGACATAAAGAGCTGTCCATCAGTACTCACTATTTCTGCACTGTGTCCTCTGAAAGTATGGTAACATTTTCCTGTTTCCGTGCTCCACAGTTTGCAGGTTTTGTCGAAAGATCCAGTGGCAATCTTGTCACTAAATGGAAAAAAATGTTGCCATTTTTATTTAGAAAAAAACCTCTGGCTTGTAAGACAGCAGAACTCACAGCAGCAATAGTCAGCGGTCGGGGCTTGCATGCCTTCTGGTGCGTTCCGCTGCCCTGCAAGATCCCAGAGTAGGATTTCACACGCAGAAGTTACATGAAGGGAAAGGATTAGTGTCATAGTTGGCTGCTCACAGAGCCGCTGTGCCTACCTATCCGCACAGAAGTGTTCCTCGTTACTGACTAACCCCTGTTAGTGACAAAGTTACCTGCGGTACTTCCAGACGTGTTTAGAAGTTATATCATTTCATCAGCGTCTGTTTACAGACAGTCATGGACTCTTTCTACAAGCAGTTTACCCAAATTTCAGAGGCTGAACTCCACTCTCACTGAAGTCAGTGGATGTGCTGTGACTAACCGCAGTTAGAGTAAGGCTGAAGTGAGGTACCCGGGAATCGTAGCAAGGGACTCTTTACTGAAACCTAAAGACTAGCAGGAAAAATCCTATTCACTTTATACTGAACTTTGAATTTAAAAGTATCTCATCAGGTTTTCGCTCACTGTATATTGCTTCTCCACTTTTATGTTACAGTTCAGTTATTGATCTTCACACTGATTTTTGTCTTACATTGGTTTCTTCAAAGTAGGTAAAAGCTTTTTTGAAGGAAGGAATAATATCAGAATATAAGACATCGAGGCAGCAGAATCTAGGTGAGGTGAAGTCTTTTCATTTAGAAGAAAATGATGCTCCAAATAGCATAAGAACAAGTCTTTAACACTTCTTTCCTGATGTTAACTATGTGTAGCTTAACCAATAAATAGGACACTTGACAGTGAAAGATGTAATGTGACTCAATATAAAAATAGGAACTAATTTCTCTCACTTTGCAGAGAAACAAAATGCTTTACTTACATAGGACAGCTTTCTCAGGAAGCAGCTGACCATGGAAAATCAGTAGCTAACATGTACTTCCCTTTGCCTAGCACATGACAACCCTAACCTCGGGCAAACCATTATTGCAGAAAACAAAATATGAACAGCTTCATATTTGACATTAATGTAGCGGCACCCTGTGGGATTTATAAAAATTATTCAGCAGCTGTGACTCTTCTAAGTCATGTTCTAAATAAAAATAGCTGTGTAATACCAAGTGGAGAAATTCACTTTTTTATGAGAGAAATGTTCTTTCTCTTTAACTGAAGCAGCATAAGCTGTGGCACTTCTACCTCACCTGGAGGCAGTAAAGAATGATTAACATCCAGAACATGTAGGGATTACTGAAATAAAGCTGTGTTTCAATATATTACACTAATTAATATGTGTATTTTTTCAAGTCACAGAATACCTAGTGAAATTCCTGCTCTGAATTTCTAAATTTCATTTTAAAAAATTATAGCAGGAAACATGCTTGAGTGAACTTTACAAATTCAGAATTTGAACACTTTCAGTTTGAGTTTGTCTTATGTTAAAGTTTGAGAAACAGTTCTGTATTTGCAAAAATAACATGATCAGCAGTTATGATGTATCTCAGAAAATCTAGTTACCCATAGGGATTATTGAAAGCTATTGCATAGACGACGTTTCTGTGTCCCTCCAGCACGTGCAGCTCCTCTCCTGACATAGTATCCCATACTTTGCAGGTTCTGTCATAGCTTCCAGTGATAAAGCTAAAGTAAAGAGAAATTAACTTCTGAATTCAATGAAAATTTTACTGGTCCCGGTGCACAGTCAAATGAGTCATTTCCACATATTTCAGTTAGCACTGTCTCAAACCCTAAATCTCTGCTTTCTTTCAAAAATACAGATTAATGACCATAGAGGTTCCTTTTTTATTTGTTTTAAATATTATTCATTTAAAAAGACCTTGTTTCTAATATCTAATGTATTGAAATACATTAAATATTAGAAACAAGATTTTTGCTTTTTTTTTTCTTAGTTGAAACTAGAAAGCAAGCTGCTGCTTTCGGGACAGTAAAGAAGAAGTTATTAGGCATATGCCCACAGCGAAATCAATTAACACTAAGTTCCGCTACAGCAAAAGTCCCAAATGGATTTATGTCAAAGACTCATTTTGCTTTTAGTAACATTCACTTTATTTCCATAAAGGTTCTTCTTTATGAAATATGGTAATTGTCAAGAATCTATCACCCTGGAAGAAAAAAATTACAGTTGAATCCCACCTGCTACTTCTTTGCATCTCCCTTTGGTTCTCCCACAGAGGCCTGAAGCCACTTACGCTTGAAGGGGCTTATAAGCAGCACAGCTGAATTCTTTTTGCAGCAAGATAAGAGCACTGAAATTCCCTTACAATTTAATTTACAAATACAAAACTCCAGTCAGTGATTACGTGTTTTGACTTTGACAACAACTTACCAGGAACCAGATTTGTTGAATGCTACATTAGTCAGTGGCAATATATGTGCTCTAAGTACCTGAAGTAGAAGCGGAGGAGGGAGAAGAAAACAACATTTGATGCAATAATACATAAAAAAACCCCACAAAACCCAATTGCTCAAAATACTCAACAGGTTAGTATTTTCTCCTCCTCCTATCAGATTAGTAGATACAGCTGTAATACATTAATCCCCAGCTAAAAATCCCCTGTGCCTCAGCAGGGCGTCACTGCAGATATTACATAGGATTGATTCCAAGTGTATGTTTTGCTTGAATTAACTGTCTTTCCCCCATGTCTGCTTTTTTTCTTCTCCATGTTCTCTGAGACCAGCAAAGTAACCCCAGCCCAGGGCCAAAAGGGAAAAAATAAATGAGTGAGGAGTGGGTGCCTGGTGAGATCAGTGATGAAAGCAATCCCAGCTAATATTAAGTGGTAGAGAGGGAACCAAGAGATCCAGCTGAAGGGAGTACATTGACTCTTTCAGGTTATGGGATGCTTTCAGCTAGACCATGATTTTGTTTTTAAAAACAGGAAGAACAGAAATAAGCTCCATCTATGTTTTATGAAGTCATGACAAAAAAAGGCATGTAGGACCATAACAAAGCTACTGACCAAGAGAAAACTCGAAGAGGGAATTTCAGATTTGATGTCGCCTGTATTGTGTAGGTTATGGAGCTCATTGTTTCTCCAACATTGCTACTAAGTTTCTTTAATCCGAAGGTAAATGTTTCACATAAATTAACTCACAGCCATAACAGTACTTGTTAAGGTTTATTAAAAGCAGGTGAAAATAGTTTCAGCTACTGACAAAATCAGCATGCCACCATACTTGGAAAATGACCCAAAAAAGATACAATCTGTTGGTGTCTGAATACGCTGGTTACTGTCTCACAGCGTTTGCATTGAACAACTTTCACCTGTTAGGAGCTGGCTTCTGCTCGAGTCTGAAGCATAATAAAAACCGTAACCTGGGAAATCCCAGCAACTGCTGGCAGTGAAGTACAGGGATGTTACAAGTCCAGCAGTGCTTCACCAGGTCTTCTGTGCGGCATAAGAATGAAGAAACATGATGTAGGAGCAGTGCCATTTAATCACTGACACGTGATTCAGCTGAGCTTCGACTTTTTGTTCTTATCTCCAGCTTTCTCAGCCGCCTGTCTCCAAACGGAAAATGAAAGGAGCTCAGAGATCTCCACTCAGAAGAGTAGGCACTGATCAAAATGGAAATAACAATGGTCAAGTGAAGGAATGTGAGACAGAGAAACAGAAAATGTGTTTTATGCTAAAAAAAGGGCAATTTCTGTTCTCTAGAGAAAGTGAGACAAGTTGTACTTCCAGCTACAGCACTGGGAATGGGCAATCAAGTGTGAAAATGACAAAATTTTTTTTTTTTTTTTAAGCAGCCACAGTATACAAATATCTGCATATGAGAATATGAGAATAGATAATTATGGAAATTTATGGAAATTTGATCCATGGCACTTTTAGGGCTCCTTGCAGTCAGCTCTGAACAACAAATATATTTAATGATTATGAAGACAAGTGAGGAAAACGAGATGGGCTTATGTTTGGTTTCAGATCATGGGACTCATTCTGCTCTTCCAAGGCTCAGTGCTGCAGTTGCTTCACTTACACAACTCTTAGCCAGCAAAACTGCTTGAGCAGTTTTACAATAGTAAAACCCTAAGGTAATATTAAAAAAACACAACTGCAAAATCTGCTACAGCAGTCCCTAAGACAAATATCTGCAAGTGACTACAGCTCCCCATTGCCATGTACCAGTTTACAACCTGAAAAATTTGTACAAAAGCTTGTTTCTCTGCTGGGTATCTAACACTGCACTGTCACCACAATTAGTAGAAATAACAACAAGATGGGCTTATACACTCGTTTGAGATCATGCTCTAGTGCAACAGGTGAAAAGATTCATTTCCAAACAATGTAAACCCATGGAATGTTTTTTCCTGAGGGGAAAAAAAAAAATCTCATTCCCACACACCTCCTGTATTTTATTAGTATCTCAGAAGCGCCTGATACTCGTGTTTTATTTACAAGCCTTAAATGGAACTGAAACATGAAACAAACTCTCTTCACACACTTCTAACTATTCTTGAGGCAAGGGAATAAGCCAGCACGGATCAGATCTCCCTGCCTCTCGTACTTCCAAAAATACAGGCTCAAAGGTGGCACTACTCCCAGCAAAGAGCAAATACGCTATTTGCGCTGAAATTTGAACAAGCACTTGACAATTTGTCAGTCTCTGTGAGGAACAATTTTAAAAGCTGTGAAAAGCAAGGCATTATCTCGATTGAGAGCACACCCTAAACCAGGACAGACACTTTTTAAATTTAAGATGCATCATTACATAGCTCTGTTTTCAAGGTTCAATACACAGGTCTGCAGAATTCACCCAGATGTGTACTCTTGGTCAGAAGAACTGAAGTCACACGTAGCAACACCCTTGGCTTCTTTTAGCCAAACAAACCAACACAAAACTCCCTTTCCTCTCGAAATTTGAGGTAACAACGTAGCCCTGACCAGCGACTTCTAACAGCTACACATTGCCATCTGCTGACACAGTAACGATACATCACTTAATTATGTCGGATCGCAACATGCAGTCTCTGGAAGTAATCTTATTTTCATTTCCACAACTAAATGCAATTAAACCTATTATCTTCTGATAGACTGAATCCTGGATCTGAAGCCCTGAAAGGTCCCTCTAATTATTGTTCTTAAAAAGCTTACTCATTTAAAAAATTTTTTAAAGTGCTGCCTGTAAGCTGAAGATCAAACTATTAATATTCAAATATAATAGAAGTGGCAGAAAGTAAGGACAATCAGTACTACTGTATGTAGCAGAATACATAAAGCCCTCATAATTTTCCCAAAATTCAGAACAAGTAGACACGGGTATGAAAACATTTTGGGCCTTTCCTAACAGCAAATTTACTTAGGGTCCATTTAGAGGGTTTGTTTAACCAGAATCACGAGTGTTGCTGGTCCACAGAGTCTTGTTTGACAAATAAGAGAATTATTTCTCTCCATCCAAAACACACCCTTATAAAACTGTGTAAACAGCGTCAAGGAACAGCTACACCTCCCAGCCTTTTGGGGAATTCCTGGCAGACACAACCAGGCAAGACTCAGTCGCTCCAAACAGTGTAGAAGCAATGGAAAAGAGCCAAGAAATTGTTCACAAAATCAAAATTTTGCACTCAGACACAACATGCAGCAGTAAAAACATACTCACAACATCACACTGAAACTTGCCAAAATGCCCACAATTATTTTAAAGATACCTCTGACCTTAAAAAGATGGAATTTGTGATCCTCTTTTTCCCCTAGCTTCTCCTGCAGTCTTTGTACTACGTGTATGACGTGTTCCTTGCATGAAGTGGTGACAAGAGGTTCTGCTTTCTGAATTTCTTCTACTAAGGCTATGACATCTGTGCTAATTAAGAGGAAAAAAACCCAAACAGTAAAAATAACAAGACCCCAAACCCACCAGATTACATTCTCGGGAAATAATAATGAATACAAACCCAACACCACTATTTACTTGCTTTATACAGGCATCTTGATAATCCTATCTGTATAAGCAAAAAGAGGCTTCACTTCTGAACAGAAAAGCATGATAATAATAACCAGCTGGAATGCAAGATTCTGTATTTAAGAGAGCAGGAGAATAATTGTTTTCTTTTCTGTGTGTTTTAGTGAACAAAGCTGGTCACAATTGTGTTTAAAACAAGCAAACAGAGCCATAGATGAGCATGCTATAAACCAGCAGAGAGTGCTGTTATCTGAAACAATATCATACTTACTCAGGCCTAAGATCAAGTAGATCTATAGATCTGGTCTTTGGCTTATCACCTTGTACATATTCCAGAATAATTCCTTTAAAGAAAAAAAAAAAGACAAACCAGTGAAAAAAAGGTCTTAATTAGATGTCTGAGATACTACAACACGCAGTGTAGACAGCAATGCTTCCACTTTTACTGCACGACTGACTTCAGCAGACCTGCTTCCAGCTCGGGGAACGAGGAGGTTTGGCCATTCTTGCTGAGAGTCAGCAGGGTGATGAACAACTCTAATGTGCTTATATGATATAAGATATTAATAATTATTGTTGTTATTATTGTTATTATTATTATTAATGAGCTATTTTCCATTCTGCAAACAACAGGCTTCCCCCCCCCCCCCCCCCCATCTTTTTGCATTATTTCATCATCTCTATTTTCAAAGAGGCTGTCCTGAAGATACTTGCTGTAGTTTGGTGTTCCAAGAACCCTGGGCAAAAAATGTTTTATTTATTTCAGAGTTCGCAAAGGCCTGTATGCAGTAACGTATAGAAAATCATAATACACTTTCCATTTCTAGGTATGCTCCAGCACCTCCGCACTTTCTACTGAGCTGAAGTATTAAAATGTTTAACCACATTGCTTCCTGTTTTGTTAAAGAGTTCTGCTGCTCCTTGCTTTACTGTGGGGAAGGATGATTTAGCTGAGTTTTTAGGTCCCGTTACACTTTACCAAGTCTGTAAGGGAAGTGTTTAATTTGAGAGAAAGACCCGTGATTGCCGTACACCTCCCAAATCACCTCCATCCTGCTTCACTTGTGAAAATTCCTGAGTTTGTGATGACCAAGATGGCTTAGCAGCACAGCTTTGCAAAACATGGATCTGCTTAGAAAATTCACAGAGAAAAAAATAAAATCAAAAATCCCAAATGTGGCGAATTGTAGCTAAACGCACATACATTTTTTTGTTTTCAGTGCCCTCGCTGGTGATTTTACAGACTCCTCACCGCAATGTAGAATTAGACCGCCTTGATTTGTGGGGGATAAGTCATTAATTACAGTCCCGGGGGCGAAGAAATTCGTTAATTGCCCGCCAGAACACCCCCCGCCCAGCCCGCCCTCACGCACAGA
>NW_009694115.1:0-6565 GCF_000703405.1 Apaloderma vittatum
CACGGCACCACACAGCTCGGTGTCATTGGCATCAAATACATCAAACCAGGAGATTACAAAAGATACCGTCTTACCCCAAGCAGGGATGTAACTCCTTAGTTTAAGGCCAAAGATGTTAATTGAGGAGAGCGGGGCTATACCAGCCTGTTTATTTTTTTCAGCTAATCGTGAAGGTTAGAGAGCTGTGCCATCCAAAAGTTACCCCCTGCCTGGCAATCTGAATACTTGGTTCTTCTAAGGGAAAATAACTCCAGAGCTATGAGTGCTGTGAGAGTCGAACCTCCACGTGAGCCAGCTTCTCTCTTTCTGAGACCATGAGGAAACATCTGCTGAAGAGAGGTGGTTTGTAACGATCCATTACGATGATTTACTTGCAGGAGGTTTGTAGCATTTGCGGGATAATTGACTCAATAACTTGCTCATCTTACCCTTGAAAACATCGCGGAGGGTAAGAGATGCTTCCTACCACCGTCATGTTCATGTGGCATATCCGTCATCTGGTGTCGGCCTGGCTCCACGCACGTCAGAGTAGGGGTAAAAACTTGTGCTGGGTTAATGGGCTGTCCCAGCTGACACCGAAGATCCATCTAGGCTGGTCTCCTGACTCCAGAAGTGACCACTTAGGGAAAAACCCCTGAACAGGACAAAGCTGAAGCGCTCATCCTCTGAAAATTCAAGCCAGCTGGGCAGGTTTGTGCCACAGAGGCTTCCTGGAATCTTTGTATTTATTATCTTCCCACACAAACCTGGCCAGCCCATGATACAACCTGTGCCTCCTTCTCTATCCCTGATGGGAGGTTTTATCCCCTTTTGTTTGCCAACAGACTCGCTCTTCATCCCTGCAAACGGGTCCCTCCATCAGCCTGGTGTAAGCCGGGGTCTCATTTTGGCTGGACCACGAGCACAAGGCCAGGTAACCCATCCCACGGCCAGCATCTGCCTCTGGTACGGGTGACATCCCGTTGTACATGGTTAAATCGGATCTGCATCGCAGGTTCAGCCAGCAACCCGACAAATAAGGAAGAAATTCTTCACTGTGAGAGTGGTGAAGCACTGGAACAGGTTGCCCAAGGAAGTCGTAGATGCCCCATCCCTGGAAGCGTTCTTGGACGGGGCTTGGAGCAACCTGGGCTAGTGGGAGAGCGGTGTCCCTGCCCACAGCAGGGAGGTTGGAACTAGATAATCTTCAAGATCCCTTCCAACCTTTACTGTTCTATAATTCAATGAAATAAAAGGTTAAGGTAGCTGTCTGTATGTCTGAGTGGAAAAAAAAACAAACATGAAAAAGGGTGAGAAAGTGAAAGAAAAATATTCTAGGAAGCAACAAAGCTGTAACAGTTGCTGATAATGGCAGGGGCAGCAGGAACAAGGCATTTGTCTGGTGTAGCAGAGCGTATTTTGAGACCGAAAGGCTTTGCGGAACCGACGCTAAAGCACGAAAAAAAATCCCGAGAGGCCCAAATATGCCAAGGCGAATCATTTTCAGCTTCAGGGCTGTGCTGACTGTGCCCTGGGTCGGTTCCTGTGGGCACAGGACATCTGCTCCGTGGTGGGGATAGCTCTGCCGCGCCGCGTGCAGCGATCTTCAGGGTCTGCCTCCAGCGGTCAGTTTGCAAATACACCAAATATTAGCTACCCCAGTGAGTGGTCTGTGCTACGTTTCCTTGCTTGATTACTCCTGGAGAGTAAATGTAAGCTTAATTGACATCGTGTCGTTAGTTGGAGATAGTTGTACAACAGTCAGAGGCATCTGCCATAGTCAACATCTTGTTACTTTGCAGGCGTGACGTGTTCCTGCTCTTAGACATTTGTGGGAGATGGTGGCTTTTGGCTTAATTTAGCTCAGCTTTTGGCTTAAACTGAAAGAGGAAAGTGACTTCTGTGCTTCAGCAGTAACGAGCCAAGACTTGCTTTGGCAGGGAAGCTGGACTAGGTGATCTCTCGAGGCCCCTTCCAAGCCCCAACGTTACGTGATTCTGTGACTCCTTATAAAAGTTGGTGTAGGTGATGTTGTCGTAGCCCGTGAGGATGATCTGACCTGTGGGTGGATGAAGATCATGACCATGAGATTCTCAGGACTCTATGACACACAAGGATGTGAAAGTCTGCGTTTCTGAGAGTTTATTATAAATTCTTAGAAAACTACGGTTAGTCAAAGTAAATATATACATATGTAAGTAGACTCTACAAGACACTGCAAAATTACCACTGAGAAAGCCAGTATGTGTATATATGTATATATTACAAGAGTAAAACAATTATATAGAAGATTAAAGCAAATATATACAAGAGTAAAGCAAGTAATTAAATCAGCAAACCTCTCTCAGGATTTGGGCTAATGGGTGATGGAAAAACGTCACTTCAAAGATGATCCGTGTCACCTTGTCCAGAGTCATCCCCAGCGAGGGTCTGATCTGTCTGTGAGATCTTGCAGAGAAGCTCATTTTGGGTAGGTAGCAAGTTACTTTTTCTAATTTTTTGATGTAGAGATATAAGTGGGTGTAGCACATCAGTTCCCAGAACAGTTGTTTCTGACTTCTGTTTTCCTGGAAGGAAAGTTCATGATCTCAATTCATTTATTTTTTTGTCTTGCCAACGGCTTCCTGTTGAGGAAGTTTTGGCTGAGCTTATCAAAGATGTCTCAGGATATCTGGAAAAAGAGTGAAAGCGACAAAATCGGGATGGGAAATTATAAAACGAGGAGAGGAAGCAGATTTAGCAGAGCTGAAGAAGTCAGGAGGATGATCTTAAGACATCTCAGCTGAGAGTACATGAACTGTTGATGGTACAGAGTGATGTGTGGTCGTGTCAGAAGTGACACTGCCGTGATTCCTGCTCTTGCAACTCGTACTAATTATGGGACCAAGCCAGGAAACTGGAGAGAATTCAGGCTGGAGAGAGGTGGGACGGAGAAGGACTGTGTGAGGAGACAGTGCGGGAGCAGCTGAGCAGAGGACAAGTCGAAAGCCCTGTGGGGGAGTGGCGTGGCTGCCTTGAGTGTGTGTTGGACCACGCTGGGTGCTGGAGATTTGACAGCCTTCAAATGTCTGCAGAGAGTGCTACTCAGATTTTAAGGTAAAAATATTGATAAAAAAAGACGAGGCAGGAAAGCAAACCTTTTTCTCTGTACGAGTAGTTTGAAAGCTGGGGGTTTTCCTCCTGGGCTGGCTTTGGAGGTCTCTGCGAGACATTTGCAGATACGATCGGGGAGGAAAGGTCAAGGAGCTGGCTTGAAATCTAGAAGAGGAGGAGGAAGGAGTAGGTGAGGAGCCTTCCAAGGAACGCGAGGCACACGGAGGAGGACTTCTGCACAGCCACAGCGCGAGGGAAAGATCAGCAGTGTTGGCAACCGGTGTTAATAGCTGCCAAGGTTTTACTGTTTTTTCTGCCTTGCTAGGGTAGAAAATCAGTTCCCTGCCCCGAGGATGTCAGGGCCCAGGTGACGCCTGCGGTGGGTTCAGCTGCGCTGGGCTGGCTCTCTCCAGCTCTGCTCCAGCCGTCGGTCCCGCGGTGCGTCTCTGCTGTCTGATTGACCCCGTGCGAGAAATCAGTCCCGTTCCTTCAGCGGGGTGAGAAGTGGCATTTCCATGCTGCTCAGAGGGGAACAGGCACTTTCACTTTTACTTCTGGTTTAGGCACTTTCACTTTCGCCTCCTCTCAGCCTGAGCAGAGACTGCTCAGGGCCTTCTGCTCCTGCCGAACAGAACGCGGATGTGTCGGGGGTTTGCGTGGGTTTGTGTGAGCGCAGACTCTTCCTTAGGGTGCGAACCCACCCGAGGGGGCCTCTTAAATCTGAAAGGGAACACGAGGGTCACAGGAAGCTGCTGGACTTGCTGCCGTGCTCTGTGATTATGTCATCTCATGTATTTATGTATTATTAAAGGAACTTCTTTTTTTTTTTTTTTGGACTTTCATTTTTACACTGCTGCTGAACTTGCCGGGAGGAATAAATGCTTGAGTTAGCACCCGCAAAATTGCTGTTTATGTTGCATTTCCAAGAGCTTTCCAGACTTTTTCTTTTTTAAAGCCTTTAACTTTTACCTCTGAAAGATACTGAGTATCAGAAGCTTTTGCTGATTTAACGCCCCTCAATATGTGTTCTGCGCCTGCAGAGATTTTTTAACCTCAATATCTCTGTTTATCAGCTCAGTGTCTCAAATACTCGGTGTGGAAACAGGCAGCAGGCTCCCAGCTTGCATGTTTAGGTGTGGCCCTTCTCATACTCCAAGATCCCAAACTTGTCGATGACGCGGAGTCGTGAGACGCTGTCGATAGGAGGAGCAGAATATCAAACCCTGAAAAGTGAGGTGGTTTGGAGCAGCAGCTGTGAAATTAAATTGCACCAGCTGCGGTCCTGTGCTTTTGGGACCCGAGGAGCTGTCGAGGGAGCTGGGCTTGTTTAGGCTGGTGGAGAAGATGCTGAGGACAGGGCTGTCTCCTCCTCTGGACACACATGTTGTCGTGCTCAGGGCAGGAAGCAAAAAGGGTCGTTACGGTTGGTCCAAGCCTTTGAGCAGAGCTGTGAGCTGGGATGTAATTCCCTGATCTGATTCCTGCGACTGCTGCACCAAGATCCACGAGACGCAGGAGACACAGACGAAGCCAGATGAAAGACAAGTGAGCAAAAACGTGAGCAAACTTAACACCCCTTCTTATCCTCGTTAGGGCTCAAAGAGGAAAAAAAAAAGTAATGCTGAGAGAGAGCTGGAAGACCTTTAGTTTTCATTTTTAGTTTTTCGTTTTTCTGTGCTTGAGCACCAAATTGTGTTCCCCTGCCTTTTTACTACTAATAATAATTACAGAGGCATCACCTGGAAGTGGGAGGTTTAGAAAGGGAATGTAAGAGGGCACAAAAGATCCCAGAGCAAGGTTAAAAGAGACAAAAATACTTTTAAAGACAAGACTTTCTGTGCTCCCAGTTTCCATTCCTGCGCTACATGCTTTTCTCAGAACCATTTTTGCCGTGTCTGGATTTGTCTTCGCTTGACACGGTGCGGACGCCGTCTCCCTTCCCCTCGTAACCCAAATCGTGGGGACGAGCTGGCCTGGCTTAGAGCAGCATGGCTGGATGAGTTTAATATATATAATCTGAAGTGTTATTTTTTTTTCCTGTTCCTGCTATTAGATCTTATTTTGGCCTTTGAGAGGAATAACAAGGCTTGCATCGTGGAGAATCATTGTGTCTTTTCTTCTTTTTCATTGAGGGGAGGAAAAGAAAAAAAATTATTAAAACTTACCCTTTAAAAATAAGACCCCAAGTCGTTTGCAGGGTGACAACAAATACTATCTTGCTCACCACCAAAGGAACGTGGGCTTTTCTGCATTAGAAGTTAAAACAAGAACTTCGCTATTCTCCAAAATTTCGGTGAGGTTTTTCTTAGAGAACGACCAATGTGCAAGATCTGTTCTCGGATGGGGTTTGGTGGTTTTACGTTTCTTTCCTTGCAGATGCCTGCTGTGTTTTCTAGAGTGGGAAGGAAGAAATAAACCCTCTCGGTGTGTCTGTGTTGCAAAGTCCGCTTGGGATTTGAAAACTTGTAGCTAACGAAACACCACCGGTAATAAAGGGATTTTTAAATATGCGACAGAGACCGAGCCCAGGATTTCCTGTGTTTCAAAGTGGCTCCTGTATTTAATGTTCAGATTTAAACAGCTGCAAGAGCACAAATAGTGCAGAGTTTTCTTCTGGTTTTGCGTCCGTATTTCATTTGTCAGCTGCTTTGAGGCCTCTTCTTGCTGTTGGGAAGTGTTTTTCTGAGAAGTTTTCCTTTGGAGATGTTGAGAAAATTTGAGCTTTAAGAAGGCTCTGCCCACAGAGACTTTGAAGGAAGGCTTGCTCTCATGGCATTGAAAACTACATCCACTCAAGACCTGAAAGTCTTTATAAAAGAAGAGATAACCCCCAGAAAATGAGCAGGTACCAAGATTTTTCCCTGCCTGCAGACATAACTCTCAAATTCTAAAAGAGCGCGCGGTGAATCTAAGTAACTTTTTAGCACAAGAAAAAAAATCAGACCTGCTCAGGTGCAACGGTTGCTACAATTTCTTTTTTTTATTCTTTCTTGTTGCAAAGGGAAAAATTTAAGGGCTTACTGGCAAGGTATCACTTATTCCTCCTAAAAAACTTGCGAACAAAAGCTTGGGGGTTGCATGGCTGGAGAAGCTGCTGCTCCCAGTGGGAACCATGGAGGTGCTTTGCTCCATGGAGATTTGGGCTTGATAAATGAGGCCCCGTGTGTGCTGAGTCACACTCCGCTGCCACCCGCCTTTGCTGAGGCTCCTTGTTCAACTGGGGATGCCCAAAGGTAATATTTGCACCGGGGTTTTTTTGCTTTCTTCCTCCAGGTTTGGATCTGGAGTCGGAAGAGTCGAGTTCCCTTTTGCGGACGGCGGTTTCGGTGCTGCAGAGCTCCTACTTGGACTCTGCCTCTCAGGATGGTTTTCAGTACAGCCAAGCAATCCTGGTGGAAAAGGAGATTTTTCTAAGAGAGGTAAGGCCGATGGAGGAGCAGGGTGTCGCTGGCAGCTTGGTGACGTTTCTTTGGGAGCTGCAGACCAGTAAATG
>NW_009694115.1:6608-13745 GCF_000703405.1 Apaloderma vittatum
AACGGTGCCAACTATTCAGCAGCAGCTCCTGGCGCAGGCCCTCCGGGGCAGGTTGAAATCCTGGTTTGATACCAAGGAGGAGAGCTTTAGTGGCAACTGCACTTCTGGTGATTCCCATGGAGGCACATTTCCATGCGGTTTTTATTTTGCCTGCCCCCACACCCGTGCAGGCACCAGTTTTAACCTTGTTTCCTTTTCTCCAGCCGACAGTGGCATGTATGGAACCGCTTTTAAAATGGTTTAACCTCTACATGTTGTTGGCATGGAGGACAAGTTGTCTTCTCTGGGGCCTGGAGATGACCAGTCTGCTTGTTGTCATGAATTAAACAGAGCTTAGACATTTAGGCCGTCTAAATCTGGGATAGTTGCTGTAGAGCCGGGTAAAAATCTGGGAAAGCAGCTATCAAGTCATTTCTTGATTTGCCTGTGAGCTCTAAAACCAAAATAAGCAAAAACAGTGATACAGTTGTTTTCTTATCTTCTAACCATGTTTAAAAAATCCAATCCTTCTACAGCTTCTTTTATTAAAGCCCCAAAACGTCATCGACTCAGGCCCAGCTCTGTTTGCTCCCATGATGTTCTCCCTTTTGCAGTGAGAACACGCTCTGCTTTAATTATCGGAGAGAAGAAATTGGAGTAATGTGTTGTTTGGCTGTAGCCAACCCCCCTGAGCTGTAGTCGCACGGTAGCACCCACCCTCTAGTCAGATAGTCTAGGCCTACCTGGTAAGTGGAGAGAGAGAAAAAGAGAGCTGCCTCCAAGCATCTCCCATTCTGTAGGCATCTTCTCCGTGGCTGAGATGATTTCTCTTTTCGTGGCTGTAGCTGGCTACTGAATGTGATGCTCCACCAGCCCACGTGCTGGTCGGTGAAACAAGCTCCCCCGTAGTGACGATGTGTGGCAAGAGGGGCAAGGTGGAATAAGGCTGGACTTCCCCGGGATGAGCTCAGCGTGACGCCGCAGGGCTAGGTCATAGAATCACAGAATTGTTTAGATTGGAAAAGACCTTTTAAGATCACAGAATCACAGAATTGTTGAGGCTGGAAAAGACCTGCTTCAATAATTCTGTGATTCTGGATCGTTGAGTCCAACCCAGCACGGCCAGGCCCACCACTAAACCGTGTCCCTGAGCACCACCTCCGCTCAGCTTTAAAATCCCCCCAGGGGTGGGGACTCGACCCTTTCCCTGAGCAGCCTGTTTCATTGCTTGACAACCTTTTCGGTGAATAAATTTTTCCTGCTGTTCTGGACATGTTCTGCCTGGGGACAGAGACGGGTGCACAATTTTGGGGGCCTTGTTGTGGGGGCGTACACGTGCCAGCAGGAGGGATTGATGTGTGGGCATGTGAGCTGCTGCCAGCTGCCCCGTACTGACCACGAGTGGGGGAACTTGGGACACGTCCTCGCACTGTGAGCACGTGGTCACGTGGCTCCGGCATGAATGGAGTAGAACAAAGTGTTGTTGTGTCTTCTGCAGCTCAAAGCTTTTGCCCAAGCAAAGAAAGCCGCCGGGTACAGCCAGGAGGAGCTGGAGGAGACCTTTGCATTTCTCCTGTTCGATAATGAGGAAAAGGTAACCTGAAATGTTTTTTTCCACTTAAGAAGTTTGATGCCACGGGCCTGCACGTGTGCTCTGTCCCTCCAAAACCCAGCAGATCTGTTGACTGAAGTGTCCTGACTCTGTACAGCGGTTACCAGTGCAATCATTAGTGTATAAATAGTCCAGAACAAACTGTGAAAGCAGCTTTTGAGAGATTTTAGTGACAGGTTTTATTTTGCATCTCTCCAGTCAGTTATTGTTTGAGATTTAGCTGCCTTTGCCCTCTGCAGGGAGATAGAAAGAGTCTCTCTTGGTCCCAGTGGATTTACAGCCAAGGACAGGCAGGTGAACACTTTCATGTACGCTTAGAAGAGAAAAACACCTTTGTGACAGAAGACAGGAGTTTCTCAGATGATTTGGGGCGAGTTCTCTTGGTTTTGCCAGCTAGGTGGAGAGAGAGCCTGGCACAGCTATTGAGAAAGTTATTCCTGCCCGTTTTTCATGAGGATGCTGTTGACCTCGTGAAAAGGGTTTTGCCTGCAGGAGGATGCTCAGGGATTCTGGTGGGAATTCACTTTTAACACAATTTAATGATGCTGTGCTGAGTCACGGCGGAGATGGGTTTTGTTCGGGATGAGAGTGGCCTCAATGCTTAGTTCTGTTCGGTTTGGATTGAGCTACAGCGAAATAAACCACTTGCAGGCGCGGTTTGGGTGCGGGAATTGTCCCGCTTCTCTTGGGGCTGTTTGAAATTTGTCACGGTCTGCGCCAAGTGACTGAGCTCCTTGTCTACACCTTGGGCAAGAGGGAGCTCTGCAGAGGACACCTGGACCTCATTTAAAATCTAAAATCCTTGGGCTAAATCCCTCTCTGGAGCTGCCTCTGCCTTCGTTGCTCAGAGGAGAAGTCCAGCTGGCTCGCCTAAGCCGGACACTTGCCTTTTAGGCAGCAGCAGATAGGTGTGCTGAGTGCCCCATGCTCCTTATCAAGGGACTGACTTATCAGTTTGACTGATTTGCTTTTATTTCTTGCCCATGGTGAATTCAAACTGCTCCTGCTGTCACACTTCAGTCCATGTGTATTTGCACTTGGCACATTTTGGTGAATCTGCTTCGGTCGTGGATTAAATCAAACCCGGTGAGATGCTCCCAAGGTAGTAACTGTGCCTCTGGAGGAGGGAGCACACGTCCTTTGCCTTCGTGCCAGCCTCATTGCGTTTATTTTTCCACAAATTGCTCATGCAGATAGAAAAAGTGCAAAGTCCAGCCTTGCGGTCGCAGCGGTTTCTGGAGATGCTGGATTTTTTCCAGATTTTCCTAAGCTTTTGCTTCCACAGAGATTTTGGTAACACCACTTGATAAATACAAGTATTTAGTATCTGAAGCAACACTTCTTCTTCCTGTGGGTTCTTCCTGCGGACGCTGTGTTTAGTTTTATTTACACCACAGATGTTTTGGGACTGTAAGGATCTTGACTTGCAGCATGTGTTTGCCTGCTGCGAGTATTTTGCCACAGATTTCAGTAGCTCTGTACCTTATCTTTGAAACTAGATGATAAAAGAGGCTGTCTCTTCTTTTGAAGGCAAAAGAGGTGTGTCAGACAGGCCTCCGTGTAAACAGCAGTTCCATTTCCACTCTTGGTGACCCAGCAAAAGGTAAGATTTCAGTTTGGAGGACCAAGAGTTCCCTCCTCTGGGGATATTGACTCCTCTAAAAAAAAAAACCTAAAAGCCCAGAAAACTCCTGCCTTGTTATTCACTGCTAAGATCCACGGAAATCCATCTGTGCCTCGCAGGGTAAACTGCATTTGTTTGGCTCAAGCAAGCAGCAGCCTTTTGCCTGGGATCTTCCCCAGGGAATGTTATTGTCTCTTCACCTCTCCAGTTCAGGCTTTTTCTCCCTTGGTAATAACAACTGCTGTCCCCAAAGTGGCTTTTTGGCAGCTCTCCCCACCGGTTTGCTCTTTGGAGTCCAATTGCTGAGCTTTTGCCAACAGTCCTGTTAATAACCAGAGCAGATCGTGGCACATCAAAGCCCTTTTCCATGTGTGCTTGTTCCCTGCCCAAAGGTCTGGGGCCTCGAGACAGGCAGCACAGGACGTGTTACTCAAAGAAATCCTTCTGCCAGGAGCAGCACATCTCCCAGAGCTCATCCCCCAAGCCTTTGCAGGCCAAGATACCTGGTTATTGAACACTCAATGGCAGTGAATGCAAAACCAAGCAAAAACTGGTTATTTATCTGGGTGTATATCTCAGTCCTGATGGGCTGAGGTGGATATTATGGCGTATGTCATAATAACCCTTCCCTTGCCCAGACTGTTTCCCCCTCCTTGTACTTCTCTACCCATCTTGTCTACAAATATAAAGCAGGAGTGAAAAACCAACACCCTCCCTGCTAATAAATCCACGTGTGATATGGCCTGGGCATGGAGAGGGATGGGAATAAGCCATGTCAGAATAGACCTTGTCACAAGTTAGGTGGTGGTGGGATGCTGAAGGGACATAAAGAACCAAGGGTGGGGCCTGGGAGAGTCTACGCTGTGCCATGGGCCTGCTCTCTTGCCCTTGCGGTGTGTGTTCCCCACGTATAAATGTCCCTGTTTTATAGAATCATAGAGTAGTTTCAGCTGGAAGAGACCTTCAAGATCGAGTCCAACCTTTTCCCAGCCCTATGACCACCGCTAACCCATCTCCTTCAAGGCAACATCCACCCTTCTCTGAAACCCCTCCAGGGACAGTGACTCAACCCCTCCCTGGGCAGGCTGTGCCAGTGCCTGACAACCCTCTCAGTAAAGAAATTCTCCCTAATCTCCTCTGGTGCCACTTAAGGCTATTTCCCCTCATCCTATCACTTGCCCTGCCTCGCTACAACCTCCTTTCACACAGTTGTAGAGGGAGCCCCACGTAGCGTGAGGCAAAACTGACCTCGGCTGGGCCACTTCTGCCAGGAGGAACCCAAGGCAGCTCCTTTCCTAGAGGTGACTCTGAGACATAGAATGTTGTCCCATACCACCAGTCACAAAAAGGAGTTGGGAAGAGTTTCATCCTTTTTATGGCAGCAGGTGCTGCTCGGTTCTGCAGAGACTCCGCTTTCTGCAAGGAGGGTCCTCTTCACGTTTATTTTTTTGGCGACCAGTTTTCCTCGACAGATGATTCGCTTTATCTCGTGTTGCTTTGTTTTCACAGGGGTTTATATTTCCAAGTACGCAGACTGTCTTCATCCGAGACCCTGGTATCACGGAAAATCAGGCTATATTGTCATTTGTAAGCTAATTAAGGTAAAATGCAAGTCTGTCTTTTTATTGTGGAATGGTTTTCAGAAGCTTCTATACATTGCAAGGAGTTTTTAAGGAAACCTTGGTGCCCGTAACTGTGGTGGGGTGTAAAATCAGCTCTGTTGAGGGTTCATCAGGATTTTTAACTATGGAATAATACATCAGCCTGGAAAGCAAGAAATCCAGCTGGGCTTGACTGGTGGCCTGTGGGGCAGCAGAGCATGCAGAGGACCTTCCAAATTCCACTGTTGAGATCAGAAATTTCCCGTAGGGTGACTTTTGTTCCTGGACTCTCATGCGTTTTGGAGATTTGAGGCAGGAGCCCTAAGGTGGCCCATTCTGTTCCTCCATGGGGCTGGCATGTGGCCCCTTTCTCCCCTCCCCACTGGCTCTTACTCTCTGTAGCTGGCACTGAAACCAAGGAAAAGGAGGATTGTGAGGTCTTCTGTCAACAGTTACGTGTCATTTTCTTTTTTTTTTTGATAAATTTTCTGTCGCAGGGGAAGGTCAAGCTGGTATCTGAGAATGACACGTCCTGCTATACCTGCCCATCTCCTGGCTACGACTGCCACGTCGCCGTGAGCAGAAACAACGCGCCGTCAGACACCAGCCACCGCCAGGCCTTCGAGCTGAGCCAGGTATGGGCTGTGCAGACGGCTCCCTCGCGGGCTGTGGGACAACGCAGCGCTGGCCCAGGTGCCTCGCTCGTTTCTCACCTTACCTTTTCACCCGTGTTTCTCTTCTCTCCCCAGTATTACGTGTACGAAGTGTCCGATGGCGGCGCTGCTGAACGGCCCCGGCAGATCCGCCCATACATAGTCATCGCCTGCCAGTACCGCGAACCCAAGGAAATGCCCGTCTTAGCTATAGAGAGCCTGTAAGCAACTTGCCCAAAACACCATGGGCGCTTTTGTGGACTGGTTTTCCTTTCCCCATAGCTAAACATTCCTCTTTTTTCTCCCTTTTCTCTAGACCTGAGCTTAATCACAAAGGTAGGAGCACCTAGTTTGGTTTTCTTTTGTTTTATAAACATACTTTTCTCTGTTTGGCCTCCTCTCCTGTTTTCTCTGAGCCATTCTCCCTTGTGCCCGTAGCGTCGTACTGTCCGTGGAGGGGGCAGCTTTCCATCCAGGGCCACCTTTTGTGCAACATCGCTCTGAGGACCCCGTACGGCTTCACGATTCCAGCCCAGCTGTAAGTTGCCCCTTTTCTTCCTGTGAGATTTGTGGAGTGTGAAGTGATACAGCTTTGGGTGTCTGCGTACCGGCTAAAAGCCAGTTTTGTCATTTTATTGATCAGCATCTTCTTGCAGCCATATCACCAGGACAATCATCAGCATCAGGAAAATGGCGTTGGACAGCCAGTAGTGCAGCATCACAGCAACAGCTGCGTGAGGCCCTGAACTGCAGCTGGAAACAGCTGTATTTTATCATCTCTTTTTGTTAATTGCTTTGGGATGTTTATTCCAAATCAATTATTCCTAAAAAACTTTTTCTCCCTGTGAGAAGTGGGTTTTCTGAGGGGACACCTGTGATCAGCTGGTTGGGTTTACAGATCTGCGTGGTGGTGAATCAAATATTGAGGTAACTAGCATTGAAAAAGAGATGTTTAAAATCTTCTGTAGTCAGAAGCCAGCCAGGAGGCAGCAATTTGAAACAGGCAGTGACACAACCACCACTATCAGGTCAAATCATCCAAGTGTTAAGAAGGCAGCATCTTCTGCTCTGGCCTTCTCCAGAGATGTTTTTTCTGGTTTCGCAGTGACAGGGCAGCCAGGACTCTTCGCTGTGCTTAATCCCAAGAGCCTTTTATGCTTGTGAGCTCACTGCTGCTTTATCCCCACAGGCCTCCCAACCTGGACATTAACCATGTCATGGGTTTGTCTGACTTGAAAAAAAAGCTACCAGAAGCTGCATTTGGGAAAAGAAATTACACTGAGAGCGAAGGTGAGTGCAGAACGCGCCGACGTGATGAGCGACGTGTGCTTAGTGCTGAGCCGTGGGAATTGCCACGGAGGGGAGCCCAGACCTCAAATCCACGTGGCGCTGGGTCCTGTCCTGAAGAGTGGCTGTTTGCAGATGAGGCAAAATGCCAAGACATCAAAGGGATGTTTCCCTGTCCACAGCACATAAAAGATTTGGAGAAGAGAAGGGCTCTGCTGTCCCCCTTCTTGGTGTTCAGAGACCATACTTGCCTCTAGTCAACGAGTCTCTGTCCTGGTTGGTGGAGGGTGAGGAGGAGGGGTTCGGTGTCTACACATTGGGTGTCCGTACTGCTGATTAATTTTTTGGGGGTGTCGAGGGTTAGGGCTGGGCCGGTCACTA
>NW_009694116.1:0-43983 GCF_000703405.1 Apaloderma vittatum
GTTTCAGGAATCTCCTTACTACATGGCCAAGCAATCAAGTTCACCTACTTAGCCCTCTCAGCTCTGCACAGCAAGACACAGAATTCCTTTTACTTTGTAGCTCTTTTATTTAACTTTGTGTCCTGACACACCATTAAGTTTCCCGGATATTCCTTTGTGAGCAGCACCTGTTCCTCCCCTAGTTCAATTCTAATTTTCCTTATCTCATATGACTGATGTCTTTGGCAGATGTCTTTGTCTGACCTGAATACTCTTCAGCACCTGCCAGCCTCCTCCTGCTCCTGTTTTATATAATCACCCTAAACATTGGCAGTTGTCTGTTGTAGCACTTCAGCACTGTTAGGCAAAGTGGAAGCATCGATTTCTGTGGAGGCTTTTTGTTCTTCAAAACTTTCTGTGCTTCTGAGTAGCTTTAAATCCCTTGTCTTTACACCAGTTCTCCCACCACTGTTCTGAGATTTTGAATACTTTCCCCTGTGCTGCATGTGTTCATAAACTGGGACCTATGCCAAGAAACTCTTGCTTAGAGGTGCATCTTTTTCCTGGTAATTTAATTTTCATTTCCACAAGACTCCTTCCCCTTCCCACTTCCAAATCCACAGGCAAAAGGTTCAGACCCTGGCCAGAAGAATTTCCCAGGTCTTGCCAGAACTTTATTGACATAAATAACCCACCTTTAAGCCTGTCATATATACATTCCTAACCATCACCTACCCAGTAAGTGACTTAGGCTAACAACTGAATTTCCCTCTGCTGGTATTGCAGGAGTAACAGTTTCACCACTCAAAGAGGGTAGAGTCTGAACTGCTGAGAATATTGAAATTTTCCACAGAAAGCAAATTACAGTGAATGAGCAAACAAAGTGTGTAAATTATCTTTCCAAACTCTTTCTTTTAGGAAGTCCCAAATTATTATGACTGATATGGACTGCACTTTGTAAATTTTTTTTTTGCATATTTAAATGATTTTGTATTCTTTGAAACTGAAGGAACTGCATTTTAAGTGGTACTGGCACAGTTCTCCATTTACATCCATTTTTCATAACATTTTCCCTTGTGGCAGTTTCCCCTCAGGCTAGAGCAGAGGCAGCTCTAGGAACAAAACTTTCCAGGAACAAAACTTTGGATTAAAAGATCTCTAAGTCCATTACAGAAGTCCTAATGAAAGCGTTTAGTTTCAAAGTCATATCCAGCAATCCAACACAGTTCCTACTCTGGCTTCCTTCTCAGAAGGAAGACAAGGGCTGACTTTAGAATATAAGGCAAATATTCTGCAAAAGTGTTCTGCACCTAGAAGGAAGACAAGTGCTGACTTATATTCTAAAGGCAAATATTCTGCAAAAGTGTTCTGCACCTTGAAACTTCAGAATATTCATCTGTTTCTCCAGTTACAAGCCCTAGCTAAAGGTTCGCTACTCAAGATCGCATCTCACAGCCTCTCGCACGTATTCACAATGACTGGGAATATCTTTAAATTAGCAATAGAACTCGCAAGAAAAGTTCTTCTGTGCTCAAATACACCATTAAAAATAGTTCAAATTGGCTTACTATTCCCACAGGTTAGGCTGACATTTTAAATTTTAATTTAGAAAGATGACAAGAAAAAGGATGAGGGAGACTGAAGAAGAAAAGAGCGAAGGTGGAGTAAAAAGGCTGGCAAAGGTAAAATTAACAGATTTCCCCTTTACCAGTAATCTTCTCACACATAAATCACTGGACTGTTTCTCCTGTAGGTATAATCCCAATTTTTTCTTGCTCTTAAAGACCATATAAAGATTCAATAAACGCATCTCTCAGGCAACCTGTAAGTTCTTTCCTTTACATGTTATCTTTTTAGGTTTTTGGTTTCTGATTTTTTATTTTGTCAGATGTAAATAGCAACAGCCCAGATTTTAGCTATTATAGAAATCACAGTCTGCAAAGAGCATCATCGGTACCACCTAGTTCAAAGAAACTACCCTTAGATATCTCATCGCTACAATTCATCTGTTCTTGCACTGTTTTTTCGCATCGCAGTAGAAATAAACTTGCCCTTGTGTATGTTTTGAAAAGCTTACTCCATTACTTCACAATTAGGTCCTGATGTTGCAGTGAACTGAGGACCCTCTGCAGAGGGTCATGAGAGCTGAGCTATTTTCAACACTGTGAAGGACTGGCACTGTTAATTATCAAACCTAGAGTCCTTGGGCAACATCATTGCCTAACTCAGAGCTCTTATTTCCAGCAGTTCTTCTGATGAAGTATAAGTAAGCCACTCCGGAGCCTTTTACACAGTGGGAAATTTATAAGTATTTTCATTGCAAATGATTTCCTACAAGTAAAAAGGCACCAATAAACACAAAACTGTGATTTTCGATTTTCAAAAATGACCTAATGAACTGAGACAGTGAAGCTAATGTGCCCCAATTATGTCGGGGAGGAGAAGGGGGAGGAAGAAGAAATGAAAAAAAAAACAAAGAATGAACTTGGATTATAAATGGTTCTGATTTCACCCTTCTGAACACTCCATTTTAATTCACATTGAGCTAGCCAGCAGCTGAAAATAGACTACAATTTTCTAGTCACTGAGCTAGAGAGTTTTAAAGGTGCGTGGAAGGAGCATGTTTTAAAGGCAGGGTGGAAGAACACCCCAGCGTGTGTTCCTGAAGGCAGTGTCCCTGGAGCAGAGCAAAAATGCAGTTGTGCCATCCTCTTCCAACCTACAGGATGCACTTCTTTTGTGGAGAGCCTGCTGTATCATGCCTGACATGTCACTCAGTGTGGAATGTATCTTCAAAGGTGCCACCTCTTCTCTTAGAACTTTCCAAACAGTGCTCATGAGACACCTGCCCTCATCTCCAGACAGAGACTCTTGATAAAGGACATCTAACTAGTGTCTCTCCTTTCCATTCCTCCGCATGCTCCTCTCCTGCTTTATGGCCTTAAAGACAAATTCTAGAGTGAGAATAGCTAAAGATTTGTTGCTTGAAAGAGATAAAACGGGGACTTCTTGACAGACAGTGCTACACAGGTTAGGTTGGACTTTCTTGGCTTGGCTTTGACTCTTGAGAAGAGTCCTCCTCCATCTTCATTCCCTCTTTGTTGCTCTTGGCATGCTCAGTCCCCTTCAGTCTGCCTCACTTCAGCGTAACCTTCCCCTACATTTTTGCACTGCATTTCTCTCATCCAGCACCAGACTAAGCCCTTCCCTAGAAAGTGCCAGAAAATGAACAGATCATTTGCTACCTTCCCACTATCTGTTAAGGCCGTTGCTTCTGTTCCTGGTTTCTTCTGTTTAGGTTATAAACTTAGCAGGGCAGGAACCACTTCATTCATATGAATGCAGCACCTGTAACAAGAGTCTTACTGAAGAAAGGGAGAAAAATTTTCACCCTGTCTTTTTTCCAAGGCAAGGAATAACAGAATAAGGAACTTTATGTGAAGCACAGAAAACATTTTCTAACAGTAAGATGAACCTGTCTTTGCCTTTAGGCTCTACTGCAACAAAAGATGATTACTTCTCCTTATTCCAAAGCATGGACTCACGGCAGCAGAGATGCGGTCGTTGTGCCTTGCCACCCTTTAGGAATAAGATTCTTTCCTGCCTCCTGTGTTACTGTACTGAACTATGCACAGACAAGCTCTAAAGTAGGAGACCTCATTTTTTCTCTATTAGAAATGAACCTGACAATTTGAAGAAGTGGCCCAAAATCAATAGGATGCAATTCAGTAAGGACAAGCAAAAGTGCTACGTTTACGTAGAAGTAATCAAGTGTACAAATAGAAGGTAGAAAATGAGTCAGTAGGAAGCAGTAGTTTGCGGTCTATGGGGGATCACAAGCTGAACTGAAATAAACAATTCCACCTCCCTGTAAAAGCTATTGCACAGGTTGTATAGGCAGCATCTTGTGTAAAACTCATCTGTAAATACTTCAGAGTTAGCAAACAGCTAATGTACTGTGTGCACCTTCAGGCACTCTGCTTTAAGAGATATGTGAACTTCCTGCAGCAGTCCAGGGAGAGCAACAAGGTGGATTAGAGGGCTGGAAAAAGTGATCTGCAAGTAAAGTTTGAACAAAAACAGAGTTGTTCAGCCTGGAGAATGAAACACTTCAATAGGAAAAGTCATAACAGACTTCAACGGTATCCTGCTGAGGAATCTGAATCAATTGGTCTCCATGTCCACAGGGATTAGAACAAGAAATAATAGCATGTGGAAACTTTAGACCAAGTATTAGAAAAAGACTTGCTAACATGAGGAGAGCAAAGCATCGGAACAGATTGCCTGGAAAGACTGTAAAATCTATATCATTGGATTTTTTAAGAATAGGTTCCAGACATATTTTATCAGATTCTGTGATAACAGCTGTCATAATAACACCTTGTGCTTTTCTCATGTGTTTTATAACAAAGAACCCCAGGGTGCACTTCCCCTGGAAGTAAAACATGCAGACAGGGAAAATTCGCACTCCGCTTTTTCTAGCAATGAGCACGATGTCTCTAAGTGTTCAAATCTCCCACTTACTGAGCTGTAGGCAAGCCCTAAGAAAAGGATTGTGCTAGCAATTTCAGGTCTAAACCCCAGGCTCCCATCAAGCCATAAAGACTTCATTGAGTATGACTCACCTGATCTACCTACAGGTGTCTACAAAGTAAACTTCTGTAACGGAGCTTGTCACAGGGGGCTCCCTTTGTAGCCAATGGAGAGAAGTAGATCTGTTTAGGCAGAGTCACCTGGCTTGTAAAGGTGTAAAAACAAGATACATTTCATTATCTCCTGGGCCAGGAGTGGATGATGCACCATTTAGAAGTCTCAGCTGCCTGCTTACTTTGCAACACAAAATGTGAAATAAAGTCCTCTGGAGTGACATTTTTGCATATGGAAAAGTATGGTTGTAACTTGCTCATCCTCCATACTTGGTTGAGGTTACTATGGAATAAATTCTATATTTAGGAGCAGAAGCAGGAAACATTTCACTTCTACACCGATTTTAACATGTTAAGATGGTGGCTTAATTATAAGATGAACTGCCTGACAAGAGATGTGATAGATGAGGATGGTCATAGTAATACGATCTGTTCAGCTCTCATGTGATTCTGCAATTTGCCACATGGTCCATCCTGTGTTTATGAAGTGGAAAGGATCTCTTCAGATGCACTAGAATAAAAGTCAATTCTAGTAACAGCTTTCATATTGATTTCTGGGGGAAAGGCAATCTCCCTTCACACTAGATTTGTTTTTCAAATATGAAATCTTTCTCCTGGTCTGCTCCCCAGACTTTTTTCTTTCTAAAAAAACAAAACAAAACAAAAATCCATCAGGTTTTTAACTCCAAACTGTCTCTTTCTATCTTCTGTCACCCTCATTCCCAGCATGAGGTCCCAACCCCTAACTGTGTCAAAGGCTTTTGGAGAGACCTTACTAAACTCAAGAAAGGCTGGCTTGCATTGGTGACAATCTTTTCCTTGGGAGAGCAACACAACAATTCAGGAGCTTTATGAGCCGAGCATGCCACCAGAGGTGGTCAGGCTGAGGACCGAGGGCTCTGCACCCCGTTCTTGTGGCATGTGTGAGAGGGCTTGGTCTGTAGCCACAAGGTGGAAGCTGCCAAGCGAGCTGTGGGCACCTGGCACAGCAGCAGAGCAAAGGGAGGTTCACAAGAACTAATAGATTTTAATACAAACTCCAGGGAGGTGCCGAGCCATCACGGTTTGCTTCTAAATACCCCCTACATTATGCTGCATAAGAACAAATGGAATTGGCTAAAGGGGGTGACCCCTCTGGCCCGTGCACAGCTGCCTAACAGTCAGGGCTCAGTTGCTAATGTGAAGTCCATCTTGCTTCACAGATTACGAGGTTTGGAGAAAGGGTGTCTATTTTTTACTTTGCCATTGCTCTGGACTGGAGTGGAGTCAGGAAAAGCTTCCATTTTGTTCTTACATTTAATCTTAGTCCCTCCAGGATGTGCAGATGCAACAACAGGGAACGTCTGAATTGCAATTCTGCTGACAGCCCCTCTTCTTCTGAAAACACCAGTACAATCACAATACTCGCTTGGCTTTGGTTTAGTCCTGTAGCTGGAGAACTGCCATTACTGGTCCCTTTGGCACCCTTCTGTCATCTCCTCCAAAAAAAGCCAACTAGCTTGGCTGCACTGAGGTCTAGTTTGGCAGCTGTCAGGTTCCAGATTATACTTCTTGAGCACTGGCATCTGCATCTGTGACTGGCCCTTTCTCTAGCCCCTGCCCTGGCTTTGTTCCCAGCAACTCAAAAGCCCTCAGGCTGGTGCTGGGCCAGTCTGCTGCTGGATTCCCTTCCCATCCTGGAGGCTGCTTTCCTTTGAGTCTGCCTTGCTAAAAAAACCATATGCTTCATAGTGCATATAATCCCAATGGCCTGCATCTTGCTCCAAAGGCAAGCACAAGCACAATGTTCTTCTAAACACACCTGAAAACTGTTGTCTGCTGCAGTGTGGCTGGAAGATATACAACTCATTTATATCTGTGCTGCTGAATGCATTCTTCACAAACAAGGTGGAGATTTTACACCTGCCTTTTCTGATCCAGTTTCCACAGGTTTCTAGCATACTGTCATGGAAATGAAAGTAGTAAAATTGAGATTCTGCCAAGTTATCACCCATCTGTGGATGCACAGCAACTTAACAGAGTATGTCAGTGCCCTAAGTCTGGATGAATCGAAGTAACACACTACCCTAAACTGCCATTACATGGATGCAGACCAAAATCACAACCTCCCATCGTTATAAACCACTAGAAAACACTCTAAATCCAGATTTTGCACTTGAAAAGGGAGATGGAAACTGACAGGACAGAAATAAATATGAATAAAGACTTGGCAAACAAAGGTCACAAAAGTCCAAGAAATCATGTAAATTACTAAATTCCGTATCATGTGTGCAGCCCATGTTATATAAGAAACAAAGACCCAAAAATAAAAGGCTCAAAGCCGGTGCCAGGTGCTTCCTAGGTCACAAAGCCGTGAAAGACCAAGATTTTAAATTAATTAGCCATAGTAAACCATTACAGTAAAAGTCTAACTCCCAAAACATGCGTGTGGAAACATGGTAGAACATTCAAACAGCGAAACAGGCAACACGGACTCTGCATTTCATCTGTATGTTGCATTTAGCATGTAAGCACAGGGTTAATGTTCTTTCACAGAATCACAGAATGTTCGGGGTTGGAAGGGACCTCTGAAGATCATCTAGTCCAACCTTCATCCCAGCACACCCAACCACTACACCATAACCTCAAGTGCTAGATCTACTTTTTTTTTAAACACCTCCAGGGCTGATGACTCCACCCTCGGGGTTTGGTCCCCCCCCCCCCCCCCGGGCCAGCCTGTTCCAGTGCCTCACCACTCGTTCAGGAAAGAACTTCCTCCCAATATCCAATCTAAACTTACCCTAACGCAACTAGAGGCCATTTCCCCTAGTACTGTCATTAGTAATTAGAGAGAAGAGACCAGCACCAGCCTCACTCCAGCCTCCTTTTAGGTAGTTGTAGAGGGCAATAAGGTCTCCTCTCAGCCTCCTCTTCTCCAGACTAAACAAACCCAGTTCCCTCAGCCGCTCTTCACAGGGCATGTTTTCCAGACCTCTCACAAGCCTTGTTGCCCTTCTCTGCACCCGCTCCAGCACCTCGATGTCCTTCTTGTACTGTGGTGACCAAAACTGGACACAGTACTCGAGGTGAGGTCTTACGAGTGCCGAGTACAGGGGCATGATCACCTTTCAGGTACGTTCAAGCTACAAAGTGCATCTAAAGCACTGCAAGAATTGCCCTTTGCCTACATGTTTCTTCTCCCGGGGGAAATCATGAGAGATACCAGGCTTGCAGAGGCTGCTGCCCTGCCTCTTCTCCCAGAATGCAACATAATAGTCAAGAAGCAGGGAATGGGAAAGTAGAGGGACAATGACAGACCTAAGCAAACATTTATCTGCCCCCTGCCTCTGCGGGGTTTTGCTATGCTGTAAGTAAAGCGTTACCTCTCACCAGGTTTAATTTCCCAGTCAGAAATAGTAATTCTGTCTCAAGACCCCTTACTGACCAGACACTGGTCAGAAAACATGAAGGTTTATTCTCCCAGTATCATGATCTTCTAGATCTAACACATCAAATCTCAGCGGAGGACAACACAGCGTGCCAGTGACCAGGCAGTCTGCTAAGTTGATCATCAAATTGAGGATAAACACAATTTGGGTTGTCTGATCCCTTCTGGGACACTCAAGATAGACTGAACTTTGCTTTGGTACCATGGTAACATTGGCCACAGCTGGTAACCACAGAACTCGGATACTGGATACAAACGAATCAAAACGTAAACTTGTCAGGTAGATAAAGCTTTCAACATTGACTATGAAATAATAGAGCTTTTTTACTCTACTTAAACTAGAATATACTCAGGCAAGCACAGTTAGTTTGGTTTCATTCCAGATGCTGAAAATGTGGCACAGGTAACCAGTTGCCTGATAGTTCTTCCATTAACAGGAAATCCTGAAACAGGGTAGAGTTGCACAGTCTCTACTATGTCCTCTCCTGCATTCCCTGGGCAGTGTGCATATTAAATAAAAAGATTCTTGAAGGAACATGGCTGCGTTTTGTCAGGCTCTGGCTCATCTAATGTTCTCTTCAGAGATTTAAGCTTCAGGCTATTCTAGCTGAATTGCTGGCATCAGAAAGATCACAGATAGCTCCCTGACCCCCTCTTAGGCCTTCATCAAGCAGACCAAGTTCAGATGAATCCCCTAGTCCTGGCTGTAATTAAGATTATTAATTTTTTTTAAATCTCCTGACCTCTCTGCAACACATCATTTACATTTTAGATGAAGGGCTGCTGCACTTACACAGCGATGCAGTCAAACTGAAGTCAGCAGCATCACATCGATTTCAATGGGTGGATTTAGCTCGTATAAGTTAAAAGGCACAGTTACAAAAGAAGGACCTCAATGAGCTACTAAAGGCACCACATCCCATCATGTCTTTCATAGATTGGTCAAAAATCCACCTTAATACTAATTAAAGTTTTCCTTCAGCTCTTCCAACTGGCCAAATGCTTCAGACCCCACTTCTCTGATGGCTAGCCATGTCCAGCCTGAATTTACTCATGGGCAATCGCAAGATATTCATCCTTATGGCAACGTTGCTGTTTATCTGAAGAAAGTGTGCCCTTGTTCCTTTGTGTTTACCCCAGGTGTATTTATACAGAGTAGATAAAACCTCTTTTCACTAAGCTAAACAAGCCTTCTTTTAGTTTCCTGCCCAAAGAAAGCCTGCCATTTCCCAGAGCCATTTATTTCTTCCTTGAATACTAGAATTGCACATAATTTTTCAGATAAAGTACCAGTAATATCATTTCCCATCTCACTACAAGCACCTCACCCAATTTGCCTCAGGAACGTTTGACCTTTTTGGTGGCTAAATGATATTGGCAGATATTGGTCAATATGTGATCATTTGATTCAACCAAGCTTCCTTTCTCCTAGCAATTTCCAAAATATGATTTGTCCAGTTTATAAGATAAATTTGTGTTATTAGCTCCTAAATGCAGTGGCTGAGCTCTAATAACGTTCATATCACTAACCCTTCCTCTCCATTTTCCAAATGAAGCCAAGCTTACTTATGGTGTAAGAGCCTTCCAGAAAGTCCTGCATGGATTGGACTTCCGCTCCATCCTTGGGCTAGACTGCTGCTCTGTATCAGGAAATTTACTCAGTTCTTTTATTCACATCATCTTAATATTAAAAAAAAAAAAAATCTTGCTAGAGCAGACTAAATTTTACAAAATCTGCTGCAAGAAAAAAATATTAAATTGGCAAAGAAATTTAGACTGACTTACTTCCAACTGTAGTGACTTTTTCATCTCTTGTTAAGTACACAATCAAGCTTCAGAGACTCAACAGGTTTTTTTTTCCCCAAGCAATTTTGTCTTTTACATTCAAGCAAAGATATAAAGCATGTCCTAGATGGGGAAACTGAGGCAGGAAGCCATGATGAGACTTTGCTCAAGCAGTTAACAGCTGTAATTCCTGCCCTGAGAAATGCAACAATAGACCAGCATTGACTTCACTAGGTTTTCATAATAATATTATTAGTAAAACAAAAGGCATTTTAAAACTGAAATTCAGTTTCCGATTTTATTTTCTTAGTCTGTTTGGGTTTGGGCTTTTTTGGGAGGTGGGGTTGGGTTTGTTTGTTTTTCCTGTGTGTGTAATAAGACTATTGTGCTTTAGATTGCTTTTTATTCAGTTCCTACTCAAGCATCACTGTCAGATTTCCAAAACTGATGAAAGAAGCTTCTGCTTGGTTGAAAGCCCCAGCAATTAATAGATGGAAAGTGTCCCTTATTATGCATATTTCTACTTTGAATTAGTTTAGGCCAATTTGGCCCTAAATTGTATTGCTACTATTCTTTTAATGGGCTATTTTTCTCATTTTCAATAGATGTTATTTTGTCATGCCCCACTATAGCATTCATCAACTACCGTGCAATCACAATAGGCAATTAATTTCTGTCAAATCTCAAAACAGGGCATTTATGTCAGAACAAGGTTGAACTATTTACTGTAATCATATAATAGAGAAGCTTACCCTGCTACCCAGGTCTCTGCCCAAAGTGAATTAAACTCTCCTGAACTCTCATTCTATGAATACACAATGTTGGTTCTTTTCTCCACGTGGTACAGCAAATTGCTGATATTCTTGTAGCATCTCAAGGAATGTGAACTTTGAAAATGGAAACTCTCATGTCAGAGACACTACTCAACAATTCTTTGAGGAATTTACCTGAGACATCAAGTAACAGAGGTTTACTCTTGCAGATGGAGTTTATTCTCATGATTTCACAGTGCAGGTATTACTCAACACCAGAATACCGAGAGTTTTCACATAAAATCCACCCACTTCCTGGTTTAGCTAATTCTTGAGGGATTTTCCTGGCAATTTATATATTACATTGCATCTCTCAAAATCATGAGGTAAACCAAGTGATGGATTTGTTTGGGTTTTTTTACTCTGTATCTCGGAGAATCCTTGCTGGCATTTTTATTCAGAATTGCTTTTCCTTCCTACACACAGCAGGGAACTGGATCCCATCATAGAACAGATGCAGGCTGTGCTGGGAAACCACCACTTTCAGGATTAGCAAAGATTGTCAGCCATTTAAAAAACAATAATCCAACCAACCAGGTCATTTCAGCCTTCTCCTACTGCTCCTTCGGAACGAATCATGGAGCCCACAGTGAGCCTCGGGGACAGCAAGGTGGGGTGGAGCTCTGAGGGAGATCAGCAGGGGCAATACCCAAAGATAAAAGGTTCAGTCGCAGAAAACAGTGCAGGGAGGAGCAGAGTTCAAGAAATAGGTCATTATTAATCAAATTATAGATCAGACCCAATAACCACATATTTCCTTGAGCTTGCATTCAACAGTCCTGTTGTAAGGTATTCAGAGAGTAGGATCAATACCTCTCTGGAGGTAAGTGGCATAAATTATGGCTCAACATATACACCATGGGAGTTTTACTGTGTGTTGTATACAGTAATTGCATTTTGCAGACGACTGTGGAAGGCTTCAGCTTTCATTGATTTTTTATCATAAACTAAAAGGTGGAAAGAAGAACAGAACAGCACTTTATATGAAGAAGCCAGTCAGCTGAAGCTGCAAAAGAAAATGAAAATTTGGCACAGCGCACGTGATCAGCCCATGCTTCACGCAGAAATGATCGTAGATATTTGAACCTTTCCATTCAGGGTAGCAAAAAACTTCAAAAGTGCCACAGAAAATCCTGTTCCACTAATAGCAGTCAATTGTGCTATCCTCTAGCAGGGCTTAAGACTATAGGAAGTCTTTCTAATTAGGGCACTTTTAGCACTTCTTATACCACCAATTCCATATGAATCATTTATGACACAAGATAAGTTGTGTTTTCATTATCACGCATGATATGACCCCATTCACGTTCCAATCGAGGTGAGTGATATAATTCAAGATCGTCATCACATCTAACATTTGTAACTTTCAACAGCATGTTCTTAAAACATTCCTCTTCTGGTTTCCTTCTTTTTCATGTCCTTCACAGCAAGCAATTCAGAAGAGATGCTAATGCAGCATAACAACTCTTTACCCTTTTTCAAGGCCAATTTTGCAATATGGGCAAAATGATTGGAAACGTAGTCATGAAAAAGCTTAAACCATCTGTCAGGGACTCAGTTAAGAAGATCCACACTGTTTCACAGCCAAAGATGTGGATAAATTATGCCTGGCTAGAAATGTCCAAGGCCTGTGGGTTACCATTCAAGCTTATTAGGATGGATTACAAATTTTTTATTGTTCATTACCCTAGTAAGATAATCTTTTCAAATTATAGTATCCAATAAGCCATGCAGACTGGAAAGCAAGTGAGTGGTAAACATGAGTAATAATGATTTTAAAAGCTCTATATCCTGATGTATAAAAAAAGCCATGTATGCGTATGCACTCAAATGCTTATTTATTTGCCTCTGCTGACAAACTATTGTCAATGTTTTTGTGCTTTTTACATATTTATATTAGTGATCATGTTTAATAAACCATCGGTCTATTCTATTCCTGAAATGTATTTTACTAAAAAACAAAAAATAAAAATAAAATAAATGTAAAGAATGAGAGGTTGGGAGAGATGTGTTTAAGTTACATGGCTTAGGCTAGCACACATAAAACTAGTCTGAATGTTATGCTGTTGGCTTAATACTGTCACTGTTTTCATGGATAGCTGTTATCCCAACATTTTTTAACAAGGATTTTGCCAAAGTATTTTATAAACACTTCCAGTCTAAAATACACTAAAGTCCATAAATATTGCATGAAGCTTTTATCAGAAATAAACAAAAATCAATTTTTTTCATATAAGTTACTATGTTACAATTTTTAAAACCCTCATAGACATTGTCCAGGCTAAAAGGTATGTGTAGATCCATGCTTATTATACATGTGAAAGTTATGAGAATTACTTGATAAATAACAGTAATTTTGTGCACAAAAGGCCATAACTAGTGCTTTGCTCTGATATTTCCCTCCGCAACATTTCAAAAATTCATACAAGTCCTAAAATTCATCCCTTACCCACTTCAGAAATTAGCACTAATTTCACCTGGGAAAGTAAATGATCTGCTAACCAAGCCTGTCCAAGTAAATTTAACAGAACTCTAAATATCTTGGCTTTCACATTCAGGAGTACTTTTTTTCTGATTAGTCTCTTACAGGTCAAAATAATATAATATTTGATTTTCTCACACTATTTTCGCTGTCCAGGAGTAGAAGGTACTGATATACCTGAGATAGCCCATTGAGAATGTGAAAGCAAACAAAAGAGGAAATTATGTGAAATGCTGATGCAATTAAAAATTCAAACCTCCCTCCTCCTTTCACCATATTACCAAAAAAAAAAATAAAATTATTTAGCATGACTGAAATCAGGCTTTCTTGAGAAAAGGAACAGAAGATAAAGGGAGGCCTAGAACAAATCTTTGGGGTGAGGGCAGCAATTCAGCAGAGTACCCATTTGGTGTAGAGCCCACGGGCACGCTTACAAAATTCATAGTAGATCCCCAGTGTCCACTCGAAGCAGTAAACAGGCCACACATTCTGTGCAGGTGTAATCAAGTGAAAACATGCAAAGAACACCTATTCCCAAAATATATGCTAGGCATCCAAATGTCCCCACACAACCACCTTGGCATCCAATATCCTGAATGGTGTTTATTATATTTTCACTGGATAATATAAAGTGATGTAAAAATCCATTAATAGAGCAAGAAACAAACAAACAAACAAAGCAGCAGCTGGCACATTAGGTGCTGTTCAGGTGCCAACACAGCAGTCTGCACCAAACAAGATTATTTTGTGTTTGTTCGGCTGATTATATTCAGTGGAAAATAGGTTGGGAGCAGGAGTAGCAGCTCTATCGGTGGGGCTGACTGGAGACTCCATTTAGGCTTCCTGCAAAAAGTCACCTGAGCTGCTTTTCACACATAGCACTCTATGGTTTTTCTCTCTGTTTCTATTTTTATACTGGCAAGGCAAAAATGTAAATCTGAGGGTTCACTTATGATCACCGAGTATCTGACAGTATCCCTTGTCAAGTGTGTCTAACGAACAGGATATTGGGCCAAGTGACACCTTGGACCAAATTTGAACTGATGACCTAGATAATGGAAAGAACACATGATTTTACAGGAATGTGGTAGCAAGAGCATGGGTTAGTTTCAGACATTATTAAAAAACACAAAAATACGGTGCCCTTTTCTGATTTTATTTGTTTGTGCAAATATGTGCATCCTAGAAAGGTTATCCTGTTATATCTTTAAGTTCCCTCCTCCACTATAGTCACAAGGCAGCTGAACTATCATTTTTCACAGTAGGCTAGAACTGTCACAGCCTTGGCCAACTGTTCAGGGAAACAGAGGAAAGGAAAGTCGTGACACAGCCATAGGTCCTTGCCTGGCTCTGCTCAGAATATGAATTTCTCTGTTGTCAAAATGAGCTAGAAGATTTCATCCGAGTAATTGAGAAAGGGAAATTCAGAGAGGTACAACCTATCTGCAGCCTTACCAGAAAGGTACGAGGAATAATCTGCTCAAGAAAGCATTGTGAATCTAGAAAAAAAAAAATCAAGGTTCTTTTTCTTCCTCACAGAAATCTGAGTAGTATATTATGGTTCTGAAATGACTAGATATAAACATTGTGAAATACCTGTAAAATGTCTTCCAATTGACAAAAATCATCATATTTGGGGTCAGCTACCTCAGCTCTGTTTTTCTGTGATGTAGCAAAAGTTTCATTTGCCCAAAGTCAAGCCCTGAACTGCACCAGCAGAAAATATTTTTCAAGGAACAGCTTCTCAAACCACTCAACACCTGCGATTCTGTTTCCTGTCCAATATCTCTTCTATTCTTCTACTCTCCACTTACTGCTCTTTACAGTACGCTTTTGGGGTTATTTCCAAAAAACAAAAATCACACCAAAGAACTGGGTTTTCATTTGTTTTCAAAAAGAATAAAGAATATAACAAATAGGTGATGGGACTTCAGATTCAGAGACTATCAAACGCAAGTCTGAAAACATTGAGTGAATGAATAATTGTCAGAGGATAAAAAAAAACATTTTGATTTAATCTTTCATATAGCTGACAGTATTTAAATGTTGACTGGTTTATGATCTCATGTTTTGAAGTTCAAAACAAATCCTGATGCAATGCAAATGAGCTCGTTATCTCACCTCTGATCTTTATGTATTTAATTTCTTGATGACCTGTTTTACTTTCCCTCTGCCTTAAAAGCAAGAAATAATGTGGAGACAGAGGAATATTTTTACATTTGTTTTATCTCTCTTACCCAGATCTGATTACTAATCACAATGAATAAATGACACTTAAATGAATACTGGATACACACAAAAGACTGGCTAGTCAGTGCAGCTCAAAGCAGCAAAGTATTATTATGTGGCACAGAAAATGAAGTGACCCTCTGATAAGTTTCGAGATGTTAATAAAGATAAACATCTGTAGAATTCAAATTATATTTTCTTAGTTCACCTGACAAAATGACAAACGACAGAAAGTTAATTGAAATAACTCTTTATAGCAAGTTAGTTAGTCAAACGCTTGATTTAGATACTCAATGATGAACTTCAATAGTCTGCATCAATGTGAATGGATCAGTCTACTGCTGTTCATTAAACTCCGGTCACAGCACCCACGTTCACCTCCTCGTTGTGTGGGGATTTACAAACGGAACTTTACTACTCAAAGCACTTACATGCCCTTTTTGTCAGTAATTGAAGTATGTCGAAGATGAAAGAAGCTGACCACAAAACATCAAAAATGGAAGTAGCAACATATTGCCAACATCTGAATGTAAGGATCTGGAATTACACACATTTACAAATTGCCACAGAGGGGAAAAAAAAAAAAAAAAAGAAGGCCTTAATTTCCAGAATAGATTGGAAAAAATTGCACTTGTAAGTCTATAGCCACTGACAAATATTTTCTGGGGGTTTTTTTGTTGTTTTGTTTGGTTTTTTTCCACTCGTATAATACACAGTGTGAAGTGAATGCTCGAGTTCACACACTAAGCAGGTAGAATAAAGAAAGATCTGCAATAGTTTCTGGGAACTGCTGTTTACATCAGATGTTGGCTACTATTCATTGAATTCTATAGAAGGTATCTGCCACACAGGGCTGTGATTTAACCCACTCAGATTCCTTACCCACCTCCCTGACATTCAACTGCTGTGGATATTCTTGGAGCCCAATAAGCAGCGTGGCTAAACCCTGCTCCAAGGGCCTTTAGCAAAATGGAATTATATATATGAAAAAGAATACACATATTCATAGGCATCGTTTCTGGTCAGCTGGAGCAGGAATAGTTCCTATACAAAACTGAATTCATTGGTATCTTGAGGCTCATCTGCTACCTGGTGGAACACAAGCACCTATGGAGAAAAGAGACTTCATGGGTGGCTCATAAAGCCCTTTCAGGATGATCAAGAACTCACCTGCAGGTGAGCAAGCTCAGATGCTACCCTTGGATTAAGTAGAAAGGAACTTGCAGAGCCCTAAATTTCCCAAAACTACACCAGCTAGCAGAGTTCATTAGCCACAGACGTATGTTGTACTTCTGCGGGAGTAGGAGGGTGTCAGATTCATGATAGATTTCAGTCAACAGAACTGATGATTGCATTTGAAAGAGTCCCCGCTCCTGCCCACTCTTTTGCTCCAGCACTGACATTTGCTTCATGTAACTCAAGGGCTGTTTAAGGAGCTAAGTTATTACAGGAATTTTTAATTTAGTAATTCATACTAAATCTATAGTTGTGGTAGCTTTGCACTACCTTCAGTAGAACTGCATAATTCCACTAGTTTGAAGCGCTAGCAAATATATTTTATAATCTCTACTTTACGTATAATGAATTGCAAAATACACCACTTGGAGACTTAAACTATTGTTTTTATGGATAAATTAATATTCTGTCTTTCAAAGAATGGACTAAAGCAAGAAACTGATGTCAGTGGAGAGCAGTTTGCTAAAAAGTAGTCTAATACTGGAGACAAAAATTGAATGCCTTTGGAAAAGTATCAGCTGACCTTTTTGATATTCAGTGTTAGATATAATTTGGATCTCTGCATCTTAATTTACCTCTAAGTCTCATCTCTGAAAAGCCAGTTAAAGTGATGTTTTATGACATAAGGGATATATTTCAGGGTTCTCTCTGTGGTTCTTCACATCCTAGAAACAACCACACCATCTGGCACAATAACCTCTGCACATGTAGTCAAAGTACACAACTTTGCAGCAGCTGAACAGAACAATATGGGAAAGGTTGCCTGACAATTTCTCTAAGCAGAGCGCAAAATAAGAACATTAGTTTCTCACATTCAGGAGCACATCATTAAAATGAGTAATTGGGAATGAAATAAAAGGAAAAACCCAAGCCACACCACTGCTGCAATGTATGAAAATACATTTACTTTTTAATTGGACTTTTACCGTCAGTTTGTATTGTGGATATGCGATCCAAAATAGTCACAGCATGCCTACGTGAATCGGCTAATGAGATGTCCGCTGACTGCTGAGCCCTTCAATTAATCAAATAACTGAATACATTGAAGGTAGCTAAATATTCTTCTCTCTGGTAATATGTTAAAACCCAACATCATATCAGACATTTTCACTAGAGACTAAAATCTGAGTTCATGTTGGGATAGTCTTCAAGCAAAAAATGACACTCATTTAAGTGATTCGAGCATCTGCTTAATTATTTTTATTACCCTGCTACATCTGAGGAGTAATACACCAAGAATTTGACTTACAAAATAAATTACAAAGAACGGCAGATTAGATCTGTGGTTAAGGCACCTGGGAGAAAAGTGGGTTGAAATCCCAGCTCTATCATTTTCTCTGTTTGACCTTGGCCATGACATTTAGTTTTCTAGCTTTATTTTCTATATCTATTCAACTGAAATTATCAGCGTCATAAGACAAAAATAGTGGCGTAAATTCCCGTTTTAGGAAACTTAAAGGTCTTAAGATGATGTCTAACCCCTCCTTTCCCCCAGGAAGTTAGCGGCCATGGGATCCCTGTAAGCGTAGTGCTATAAAATGATGAGCTAAAAGACACTCAACACTTCAGAGATGCATAATGACAAGTTACTATAAAGTAACTTCCCAATATCCCTCTATAAAAATATCCCTTCACATACAGAGGAACTGTTCAGGGAATTTTCCAGCCTCTCCATTCTAAGGACGACTATTGACTATACTAACCTTTTTTGTTTCATCTTGCATTTTTTCTGATACATGTGTTTGCCTGTTGAATCCAAGCCTAGCTTGGCTCTGTAAGCTGTCAGCAAAAGCAGACCATCTCCTCATATTTCTTTTCAATTCTACTGAGCTCTAAAACCAGTTTCTAGAAACAACTGCAAATTAGTGGCTACGACCATAATAGCAGTGATCTCTGCAAATTCTATTTATCAAAACAGTAAAGGTAGAAATATGGTTTTTTCATGATATACCATTAGCTAAACTCTATATTCACCCACAGTTTGCTGCATACAACTTCAGCATTTCTCCAGCATATTGCTAGGTTTTTACTGTACATCATTTCCTAGGTCATTCTACAACCAGGCTCTACCAGGCACCTCTCTCAAACAAGTGAAAAATCTTACAGCTGATGGATCTTGTTTTTCCAGCATCTGAGGTTCCTAGTCCCCTTCTTCAGCATTGCTTGTGGTTGAGGAAGTGATCTGCTGCAGCATACCCAAGCTAAAAAACAGCACTTCAACAAAATAAATAAAATTAAGATAACAGTGCTTATACCCGACTCGATGTTGATCAGCAATCAAAGTCTGATGAGAGATTGTGGTGGGTTGACTCCACCTAGTAGCTAAGTCCCTACCCAGTCAATCACTTTTCCTCCAGAAGGATCAGAAGGGCAAAAGCAAGAAAAACCTCATGGGTCACAGTAAACAGTAACTGAAGACAAAAAAAAATTTTAAAAAAAAAATTCAATCCAATTCAATCCAAAGGCAATCACTTCCCACCTCCCACCAGCAGACCTATGTCCAGCTAGTCTCTGAGCAACAACTACTGTAGAAAAACTGCCCTCTGGTTTTATTGCTGAGCATGACTTTACATGGTATGGAGTATTTCTTACATGGTATGGAATGTGTCTCTTTGGTCAGGCAAGGTCCAGCACTACAGCTGTGTCTTCTCCCAAACGTTTTTCCACCTGCAGCGCACTTGCTGATGTGCAAAGTGGGAAACACAGGTGGGCTTGACACAGCGCAAGTACAGTTCAGCAACAGCTACAACACTGCTGTGTCATCAACGTGGTTTTCATCACCAATCTAACATGCAGCACCATATAGGCTGCTCTGAAGGACCTTATCTCCATCACAAGTGGATCCAGTACAAAAATAAAACATTCCTATGGGTCTGGGGAGTACAAATCTCTTGTTCTTCTAGCATAACATATCATGTCTAGTAGCAGGATTTCATTATTTGTTAAACTCACCCATTACTTTCTCCACAGCCCTACAAAAGCCAGATCTCATTTTCAGTCATAAAAGACAAATTCTTCATTATGATCCTCAGCATAATTCCCAAGTGCAGACCATGAATATTTGACTAATACAAGAAGTCTTTCAAAGTAACAGCATCTCTTTAGACACAGTCATGAAAGAGTGCCTTTGTTTTAATGGGGAAACCAATAAATAAACTTCTATCATTCCGGTACACTTCCAGGCAGGAAATTTAGGATTCCTAAGAAAAATCTTATTCCAGGCTCAGGGCTGAACATCCTCCAAGTCCAGTTCTTAAAAAATTTGGAACCACAATAATGATGAGACTTGCTGAAAATCTTGTTATTCTTCTGTCAGTTCTTCAGCAAGTGTGACATGGTATTGCTCAGTCAACTTAATTAAAGCCAGCATACTTCAGCTGGAAAACTGGCCTTTATCTGATTTTACCTGCCACAATAGCAAGGTGGACATATAATGTTGCATCACTTGTTCTTCTGGTGTGAGGTCGCACCCAGAAAAATACTCCCAAGTTGTTCGCTTCGCATTAAAGCCTAGGGAAAATCATTAACAGGTAAGAAAATAAGAAAAATATTCCTCCTATACCAGCAATGGCCAAATTAAGTGACGTTAGAAACATTCTCAAGAATCTCTCAGAATGAGGATGATATCAAGCTACATGTAGGTCTGTGCATAAGAGCCAAGTGTCTAAAGGTTTCATTGTGGTCAAAGGAGATTTAGTTTACAGGATCACTAGAGCCTCAGGAAATTCTTTGCGAACTGAGACACCTACAATTATTTGGGTTAGTCTAGTTGCTTTAGCCAATATTTCAGAAGACAAAACCCTCATATTTCCTACCCCAGGAAGATACATTTTGTTGTTAAAATAATTTAGGTTGCCAAAATAAGAGAGGACCCTAGGATTTTCCTAGTGCCTCCTACCTCTACCTCCAGGTTATACTAAACGTGAGGCAGAGCCATTGTACTGACTGGGCTACTCTGCAACAGTGGAGGGAAGACAAGGGCAATGGACCCTTGAAGGATGTTTGGAGGAGTAGCTAGTGACATTGCAAAGTTTGGGAATACAGCCTGTGGTTCAGCTCAAGTTTATGAGGTGAACTGTTCTCATAGTTTGTCTAGTTCATCTGTTGCCCACCAGTTCATTTCCTTTGACCCATTAATAATATTAAAGTCTTCTGCAGTGCTCCTTCTGAACTTGCCCATTTTTCCTTTTAAATTTCACACTTTAGCAGGAAGGGCTATTGACGTGATCTTCTCTGAAGACAGATTTGCTTGTTGTCACAACTGATTTAGAGATTCCCATGACATTTGTTTCCCCTCTCGTTTCCCATATTGCAGAGGAGCAAAGCTTTCCCTTTGGAGACGCTGACAGGTAATGCTAATTTGCAGTTCCCAGTAACTGACCATTTCTTAAAGACTAATGATGTAGTTCACACCTAACCAGCCTTGCAAAAAAAAAAAAAATGTGCAAGAGTAAAACAAATCAGGAGAATGTATATTTCAAACCTCATTAAAGTGCTTTCATCAGCAATTCATCCCCAAACTTGAGAAGCGTCTCACTCTCCTTTATGTTGATGCAATTTGTAAACCTAAACAATTGGCTCAGGATGATCCTATTTATTAGATGCTTTAGCACACAATTACTACACTTTCTATGGACTATAAGCTATAAATTATAGAAAAGTTACTTTAACAGAGTAAAAATTCAGGAGAATATCTGTCTGTAACCCTTTTCTCACCAATGCAATGTAAGAAATCTATTGCTTGTGTTCTTGATATATATAGACATTCATAAGAAATGTATTTGATTATGTTCAGTGATTGTTACACATTGCTTTTCTGCAATTTCCCACACACCTGTAATGAAGCCTGGCACAAAAGACATGGACAATAGAATGGCATAAGAGTGAGAAGGCAGAATTAAAACAAATAAACTGGAAAGGGTTAAACCGTATCAGAAAATCAAGACAAATAATAAACATGAAACAGGAACACTAGAAAAATGAGAGCAAAGATAAACATTGAAGAGAGAAATGGTAGGGATAAAAAAAAAAGAGAAGAAAAAGTCTTGGGAAAATTTTAGAGGAAGAAAATGAGATTGGAGAAGATTGAAGTAAGATAAATTAGCCTAACAGAGTATAAAACATTAGTAAGAGTGATGGAAAAAAATAGCCAAATTCTAAATGAAAATGGGTGAAACAGAGAAAAGAAGGAAGAGAAATACAAAGTCATGAGCCTGTAAGAGGCTTGTGCTACCCAGCATGGTTGGTTTATTTCACAGAAATTCATGAGCGTACACCTCGATGTGTGACGCCGTTGATTTTTGTAGCACTTCCACATGTGTGGGTACATACAGATATCTGCAAAACTAAAGTTCCAGTTTCCCTCTGTATTTGATGGGCCATATTTACATGGCAGTTCTATTTCTGGTGACATGATTGTCCTAATCCTTTCTTACTGTCGTGGTGCTCCCAAACCACAACACTTAGCACAAAAGAAACCCAAACTCAACACCTGTGATCTAGCCTACATTGCTGTGACACTCATCACTCTACCTTAAAATCTCATCATCTTTTGGAAGCCTTTTTGGTGATGCACCCATTTGAATTATATGGAAAACATTTCAGCCAGCTGTATTTATCCATCAAAGCTAGGCAGACAGTCACACCACACTACTTCATCTGCATGTAGACTTTGAACTTGCCCCAAGTAACTTGCAGCCCTTTCAAAAATACAGACACCAAGAATTTATTTTGGTCAGCAGCACTATAGGTATATTATTTACTTATCACTATCTTCAGACTATATACTCCTCTTCTATGGAGAGAAAAGACTATGTTAGTAGCTGAAGAGTTCTCTCGTATTGCCAGGTTTGACACGAAGAAAGTACACTAACTGGGTATATACTGCTCATAACTTCATAATTTTAATCCAAAATTTCTAGTGACATTGACTTTGGGGCAATCACAGGATGTGTTGATGTTAAATACTGCACCATGTTTTCCTTGAGAATTCTTCCATACTTTCCTTTTTGAAGTGGAAACTTCTCAGTCATGAGGGGGCTTACAGTACTTCAGGTAGCTAAAGTACAACTTCTTCCCCTCTGATCTACTGATGAAGTACACCAGGACCTAGAAGTTTGTATTCATGAGGAAACAATCTTCTTTACAGAAATTAATTCTCCAGGAAAGTGTTGTTACAGGCATCTCCTCAGCAGAGACAGGCAACTAGCAGAAATGCCACAGCCGTTGAACATTGAACATGTGATATAATACCCACACAGCCTTCTAAAACAAGTTCTAAAACATTCTGAAATTAAAAGGAAAATACCTTTGATAGCAAGTGCATATTGAGTCCTTTAATGCCCCATGACTTATTTATAAGAGTTTTCACCACAGTAAGGAGAAAACTTGGTTGAAAAATAAATGAAAACCAGCATGACATTAATATGACCAGAGGGAACCTCTTGCTCTTGCCTTTGGGATATGATCAAAGGACTCGCTTCTGTGAGTATAGTTCTGAAAAATAATCGTGTCTGACAGTCAGCATATGGCCCCAATCTTTAGTTGTACTTGAACAACATTTGCCACGCTATCGGTGCAAAGCATGGCTAAAGACAACAGGGTCTTCTCCTGCAACAACTACTCAAAAGAGGGAACTTCCAGAAACACAAAGGAAATCATCTAGCTTGTCCTCATAACCTGAGTAAAAGAAATTAAGGGGGTAAAGACTAGGATAAAAACATCTTCCTTGTGGAAGTGGACAAGGAATTCAAGGGAACATGCAACCTCCAAAGCTACATAGGAAGTGCATTAAAATAACCTCCCTTTCCTCTCATGTCCCTCATTCTAGTGACACAGCTGAAAAGCAAAAGGCTTCCACCCAGACACTGTACACAGGCTGCAGCGAAGGCACTCCAGAATGAAGCTTTGTGTCTCTGGTCACACTTAGTCTGCTGGGGACCTACTCAAAGCAGATTAAAGTTCCCCCATTGCTCAGCGCCCTTTCTCCTAGGAAAGCGAAAGCACAGGAATGGAGAGAAAGCAGAAGAAAGCTGATGCAAGACAATTTCAGGAAATGCACAAAAATAAAGATGCTGGGCACTAATTCTTAGGCTCCATGGATTTCATACAGCCTATACAAGTAGGAAATCATAACATACGCTTCCACAAGCACTTCAGACCATTTGCCCTTGTTCAGCAAATAGTTTTGTCCTTTGCTGCATATATTTTCTGCTCCTCCTTGACACATCCTTCTATCAATTCACTCAGCGATCAGGTCAGCATGAAGTCATGTCAAAGGAAGGTCTCTGACACAATGCCCACCATAATACCCTCTTCAAAGTAGCCTGTCACACTTACTGCAGGGGTCTAGAACATACAGTTGGATTCCACACACTCAAGCAAAAAAAAAAAAACAACAAAAAAAACCCTCTTGCTCTCCACTTCCAGACCTCTTCCTCACTCTAAAAAAATTTCAAACCCACTGATCACCCAAAACTACACCTTCCTTCCCTTGTCTCTTCCCACTGCTACAAGAAGAACTGGTCTCCTCCTCACCACGAACAAGAAATGGCTAGATTTTCTGTTTTCAACACCCTACGAAAACAAACACCAGAACTGTGATAAAAATGTAGTTACACTACTGAACAAGCTAGTTACTTCTGTGTTTTATTCCTCAAGATCAGTTATTCACCCAAAAGAATTAAATCGATGGAGTATAAATAGGTCATATCTTCAACAATTTTCATGAAGTCTTTAACTTGCAAAAATGTTCTTAGTCCACATGATAAAAATCAACGTTTTTACTCTCATGCCTTTTCATTTACATACACAAAGGCAGAGAAAGAGAGGGAAAAGTCTTTTCCACTTCCATTTCTTCACTTGGGACAACAAGAGGGGAGTAAAATTTACTGAGGGGCTCAGGACCGAAAACGCAGAAATTCTTCAACCTACACAAACTAGCAGAGTGCTGTTTTCACCCCCATACTCTCGTGCATGTGAATACTATGATCACCCAACATATCCTGGTAGTATGTTTTTAAAGTTCCTTTTAACAAGTAGAAGTGAAGGAGGTAAAAAAATTGATCAAATAGCTGCAATTGATTCCTATATTCAAAAATTGTGAATACTGCAAAAATAAAAAGTCCAAAGATTTTATTCTGATCACTTTTACAGTGGTTACATTCCTTGTGTTCATTAGTTTTAACATCATTTCCAGTAGAGATCTTTGAATACATAGAAATACAAATATACACTGTAGGTAGAAGTGTCACGTCCACGTGCAGACAAGATCATTCCCAAAACCTAAAATCTTTATTCTTTGTGTTCTTGATGTGTTCAAAACTGACAGTAAACAGAAACAACATGAATTTCATACTATGAAAAGACAGCTTTTTTAAAAAAAAAAAAAAATAAAGAAATAGACTCTAGGGCTATCTTTTATTTGCAAGGAGTACTAGAAACCCAAAACAGATTATAAAGTTGGACATCGCTAGAGTCCTATATTAAAATTTAATTTATCTAAGTACCTTTTAATTTCAATAGCACTAACCACCCATAAGCATCTATCTTAAAAAGCGAGATAAACTGGATTCTCACTACTTCTTACAACTCAAACTGGTTAAACATGAACTGAAAAACCTCATTCTAGGATCAGTCATGGTGACCAGTTGTTCCTTAGTCTATCCACGAGAAAAGCGCTGACCTTGCTTTATCATTCTGTCCTTCAGACAGTCATTTATGTTCATATGAAGTAAGTGTAATACACCAGTGTTTTTCTAATCATTGTTCTGGTCAAACAGATACGTCAGTGTTGGTGTTAAACAGTAGAAAATCAAATCTATGGATTTTAATGTCATTAAAACAGCTGTTTAGTATGTGGCACATAAAAACAGAGAAAGAAACCTGTAACACACTGCACAGAAAAAATAATTTGATTTTTTTTTTGAAAGATATTTTCTGTTTATTAATTTCCTCTATGATATATCATCCTCTGAACATGAAAACAGGGAGAGTCATGAGTACAGCTACACACTAGAACTTCTTTATACAGAAAGTCAGATGAAACTTCAGTTCAAATTTCAAAATATAGATACTGTCTTATGAATTTGCATATATCAGAATTCCCCACAGTGATTTTAGAAACCCATAGAGACTGTCAATATCACACAGACTGGCTAGACAAGCAATATATCCTATCAGAACTGGAAGCAGTACAAAAATAGAGTGCATTATTTTGTGTGTCAGTGAATATTCAGCAATAAACATTTTTAAAATACATTTAAAGAAAGGAAGCCAAATGAACAGCAAAAGAACAAGGTAAATGAAAATTGGGTCCTAATGAGCTTCCATTTGTTAGGTGGCCCATCTCAAGCTTGTCATAGAAAACAATTTTTTAGAGCTTTCCAATTTTATTTTCTACCAGCTGAACCAGAATATTTAATCTCAGGAGTAGAGGCAGATGTCTCTTAGATAAGACACCTGCTCCCTTTAAGTTGGAAAATACAGTCAAATTGCATTAGATTATCCACCTGCATAAACATATTTTAGCTGCAGAAAAGAGAATTGTCTGCAAAGAACTGATTATACCTAGTGTGCAGCAGCTCAGATTTGGCATTGCTAGGTTAATGGTTGGACTCTATGATCTTAAGGTCTTTTCCAACCTAAACAACCCCATGATTCTAAGAACAAGCAGATAAGTGAGACCAAAGGTCTACTTTCAACACCAGCAAGCAAAAGGTGCTTAGGGAAGAGTACAAGAACAAGGTAAGTCCATAATGACATTTCTGCAGAACATCCTTCCAACATCTAACCATTCATGGCTCAGGGATCTCCTAGAGCCAGGACATATTCTTTCTGGAAAATACCACCCACTGCCTCACTTCAGGAAGTTTACCGTACAGAAAAGCAACAACTACGTCTATTTCGTAAAAATGACATATGAGTTCATTGATGTCCTGAATTTAACAGCCTTGGCAAGAAGTAGCATGAAAATCCTGAACACACATGATCTCAGGAAGGCATAAGGGGCCAATTCTTTGCTTTTCACTGGTGTTAAGTCATGGGATACTCTATGCATGTTGCACCTGTCCAAAATAACTGTTAAGGCAAATCAGGCCTAGCTACCATGGGGTCTCAGGGGTCACTGCAGGGGACAGAGAGAGTCCAGGGCCCATCCTCTCCTTTCAGCATTTATGGGTAGGCAGTCATAGGCTTCCTACAAATCTCACCATTGCAAGCCTTGTACTTCACTCCCTGTATATCCTCCAAAGGACTAGGGATAGCTGATCAATCCTTATGCAAACAGAAAGCCAAGAATGCTGGTTATTTCTCTTCCACACACCACATAACAGCAGTATTGAAAAGTATCAAAGACTTTGTGTTCCCTGTGCACAGAGGACATGCTGTAACACAACACATTTACTCCAGAAGTCCACGAAAGAAATAAACCTGACATTTTAATAATAAAGATACCAAATATTCTCCCCCAACCCTCTCAGCAGACAGAGGAAATAGTGACTATTGATAAGAAGTAGGTAATTTCCTCTTGATTCCTATTCATAAACTCCTTATGAATGTTAACACCATAGGCCTTGTATATGATTGAAATTAAGATTTCTGCCTGGCAACACTTGCATCCCTATACAGCTTGGCCTACAAAGGCTTCTGAATTTTTTAAATTGTTTGCATAAGTAAAGCTTCACTTTATTGTGAGCCATGGAAGGCTGGTAGGCAGATAAAGTTTTACCCTAGACTGGTGTGTTAACTCCTTTGTAGTTCTGATCTCCCCATTTATTTTCGCTTCAAATAGAGAGAAAAATAGATCAGATAAACACATAATTTGCAGTTACATCCAATTTCTATTATGCTTACTACCTACTGGCAATCTCCCTCTGACTTTCAAAAGAGATGGAGGCCTTTCAGTCTTTCAAAAGAGAAACATAAAATACAAGTTTTGCTTAGAGAGTAGGCATTGTGAAATGATGATTATTTAAAAAAATAGAAATTTTGTTTTTATTATCTAATGAATTGGACTCTCATTAACAAAAGAAAAACAAAACCACAGAAACATTTCACAGATAAGGGTTAGTTTATTGATGTGGTTCCTGTTAAAAGGAGTATGATGAGATGTGCTTTCCAATGGGCATTAAATTCCTCCAGCCGATGGGACCATATGCAAATGTATTACCTTTATGTAATTACCTTTATCTTCTGTAGTGACACCCTGGCTGTCACTATAGTACAAAATTCACTAAAATCAGTAGCCCACTGCCTTGGAACTGAAGACCATGATGCCATTTACTTCACTCGCTAAGGTTTATCCCACCACCAAGGGCAACCCTTACTGGAGCCCTGTAGGCAGCTATCCACATTCCTGCAGGAGCTCACATCACACATGGCCTGACACGGCCTCAGGCCTTCAGTTGTCCTCCCACAAGTCCCTGCCGAAAGCTCTTCAGGTTTTTGACAACTGCATCATGGGACCAACCACACAATGTAACTGGCCCTGCCCGAGTCTCGCCGCTTGATTGAACTTACAGCCAAAGGAAAAAGAGACCAGAAACTGGACTTGGCTACCAGCCTTTTGTCAGGCATATGCACATATTGTAGCTGGCAGTCCAAGAGGGTCAGGTAGCAAGCAAGCACCTGTTTTGCCTAGGACTTGGGCCAGAGCACTCCAGTAGACACCGCTCACGTTATTTTCCCAGGTATAGCTCATTTTGCAACGTGTTGGAGCAGTCTTCCCACACTGAGAATACTCCATGTCAGACATCACTAAGATCTAAAAAGACAACACACAGGACAAAGCACACATTGGACGCAACTTTCTTGGGTCCAGATGAAGTAGATATCAGTAGGAGAACAGATACTACCAAGGCCAAGGGTTTTTTTCCCCAAGGCATATGGGCAAGAGAGAGTTACATGTCAAAGTCACACCACTTTTATTAATCCAAAAACCTTTATTGCTGTCCAAGATTCACCTCACTCAACCCTCTGCTCTCTTCACAAAGAACAAATTCTGACAAGCCCTGCTTCAAGGAGCAACACTCTGAGTGCTTTTCTGTGTTCTTGGTTCATCTGGAAGGTAAGTATGGCACTTGTCACAAATGGCCCTGTCCTTAACACACCCTGTAATATTGTAAACATGGAGTTTCATGAGCCATACCTCAGCTGTCCAAGCCCTAGCCTGAAGGCTCTGGCAAAGACAGGCAATGCTAAGAATCCTCTCCTTTCACAAAATCAGGTCAAGTTAATTGTCACTTATGCACATACATGTATTTATATGTTTTCATGTGTGCATGTATGCGATTTTTACACTTAATTTTTATCCAAAGAAACATTAATATTTAGTCACAGGAGGCTACTCTCCGTTCTCCCTAGCAGACTTCTGAATTGAAACAGGTTACCGTCTGACCAAGAAGTCACATACAGTAATCCGGATTAAAAAAATACAAGGCAACACATTTTCTAATAAGAAAATCCCTAATAAAAACTAGCACATGAAAACACAATCTTTGAGTTAAGCAGCTTTCCTTACCAGCCTCTGCGCTCACCCACCACATCCTTTCAACACTCAACATATGTATAAATAAAGCTAGGACTGGTTCCATTGGTTGACATCGAAGGTAAGTAGAGGCAGGACCAAGCAAGAGCAGCCATAAACCTGCACGGTAACCGTGGAAAGTCAAAGTAACGCCATACATAATCATGCATGTTGTGCTGACCACCAAAAGCCACCGTAGCTGTCTGATGCCAAGAGCTTGCAACAGAGTTAATAGGCAAATCTACATTTTTCTTAACAGTTGGCAAGTATCGGAAGCAAAATGACGTAAGGCAGAAAGATATGCTTTCTGTCTAAACCAAGAATCCAGGATACACCTTGTCCAGCCGTGGGGATGAGGTAGGCTCTTGGTGCAACACATACAGTCTCAGATGAGACTCTGGGTGGTGTGGATTCTTCTCATAATCTCCTACCAGGTAGCGGACAGTCAGCTGTCTCCAGCATTACGCAGGGTTATTTTTAATATGCACCAGACTTTATATTAGAAAGCCAATATTCAAACAGAACTCTGACCAAAAATCAAGAAAAATAGACTTCTTACTTTCACCAAGAGGAATGACCTTGTGTTACGCATATTTTCTCTCTAGCTTAAAAATTACAGGAGGCTTAGCATTAAAACTGTATTACAGCTGGTTTTACCCATACCAGATAAGCATTTACTCATTTAGTTCCAAGCACCTGCGGGCTGAATGATTTCTCAATATCCAATGTAAGTGAAAACTAGCTAGCAAACCAACTCCTTACCATATGTTTATTCTACTTAAACCTTACTTTGGGAAGTACCTAAATATTCTATGACCTTGCTAAAGGACAAAGCTTTTTACATTCTATACCAATCACCATCATCCCGCAAGAATCAGATACACATCAATAAGCTAGGTAACGAAAATGCAGGACGCAATACAAAATAACAAACAGTTATCTTTTCCAGTTTAAATCCTCAGGCTATCGGCTTAAAAGTTGCACACAACTCAGGCAGTGGTTAGTCCTGTGAACTTTGACACCTCTCAGGTGTTTAGCTTTTAATTCACAGTAGAGAAAAATTGAGGCAGTATTATACCAAGAAATATATTCAAATATAATTTTCAGATATAAATTTTTAATTCACTTTAATATTATTTCACTGGTAGTACAAGAATTTAGCCTTAAGTCCATTTTTACAGTACTTGGAGATGCTCTTAGAGGACATGTGCCTCAATCCAGTAGAGGATGGAAGCAAATGTTTAAATATGTAAAGAGTCTCACTGCATATTCAGAGTTCAGTACACGCTTTGGTGTTTTACTTAACTGGCACTAACAGGGCTTTTATATGAGAAAAGAGCGACATCAACCAATTCCCCTTCATCGCAGTGCTGCACAATTGCAATAATTAACACTAACAATCAGCCTGGATTTATTTGCAATGATACAGTCAACGGATACAATGGCAGAGAGCTTTTGCTTTATCTGCCATTACCTTCAAAATAATATATAAAGCACAGACGTAATGTGTAAAGGCTTGCATAGAGCTCAGCCCAGATATTCAGGCCAGGTTAGACACAGCAAAACCTTTTGGCATCTAAAGATTATGGTGTAGCTCTGCTAATACCAAGAAGGGAGATGGTTCATTCTTCCACTAGGCCTCTATGCCCAATGTTGAACTGTAAGTAGCTTTCTAAGGCATCATGAGGAGTTCAATTTTGTTTGGCTCTTTCAAATCCTTCTCCGAGTCATGCTTCTCTACTCTGAGGCTTTTACTATAGATGATTCAGTTGCAAAAGCACATAATATCCCCAAATATCAATCCAAGATGGCATAATGAGAGCACAATTCATCGGGCGTTTTGTTGTATTTTTTTTAAAAAAAAATCAATTACTGAAAAATCAATATATTTTTCTGCTATTTCTGCCTCACTTTTATATGTGTCATAAGGTCTGCAACTTCAATTAAAAATTAAACACGCTGAGCTATCATATCATTAGTTGTTCTGAATTGATGAAGTATTCCTACTTATGTAGGAATGTCCTTGTTTATGCCAGATAAGTCAATTGCCTAACACAGAGATGTGGTACTGACTGTGCCAAGTGCCTGTGGTTAGACTGAAATCTGCAGAGAACTACTTTCCAGCTCCAACTTCACCACCAGCACCCTCATGGTTAGTCAGACAGACAGGTGACACAGGTGTTTGGAGCTGAACGTCTAAAACTAGAGGTAAAAAAAATAAATAAAATTTCAGTAATAAAATAAAGTAATAAAATAAAATTTCAGTAGCATCTTTTACTCCCCTGCACTTCCAATTTCTTTGGTTTGAAGTTTTTTGTCAGGGTGGGAGGAGGCAGAGGGGATTGCTTTCTTAGTTTTACAAAGCTCCAAAATCTTTCGGTGGAAGGCTTAAACTTGTCTGGAGGCAGTGGGAAAAATGACCAGTTATTTCATTGATGGGCCACAGATCAGACTATGTCTAGCATAGTCAACTACTATACTTTTCTTCCCACATTTACTGCTTTTTATAACACACTGAGAGTAGAGTTTATAACCCTTAGGGCTCTCTTCTGCTTGTACATTTCCTCAAAGGGCTGACATAAAAAGGTAAAAGAAAAAAAAAGTATCAAAACAAGGTTTACTTCTCCAAACCATGTAGTAACCTCGGTTATAGTCAGCATATATTCTTAAATATCAAGGAGCTTAAGAGAAGACTCCTTTTAGACACATCCATTCTGAAGAATATTCTCTTTCGGTTAACAAACACAAGAATCATTTCCTTTAGACTCATGAGCTGGCTTTCACATATTTTCCTTTGAGCTGAGACTTACTGTGAATACTACAAATAAGCACTGCCCTTACATTCCTTATCAAACCTAGAAATATCTTTGTAAGCACAGATCAAGAAAAGTACTAAAAAAACCCAAGAGATGAGGTAATCTCAGGAAGATGCATCTCCTAATCCTGTGTCTCGGATGCAATATCCACTTTGTTCATTTATGCCGAGGTTCAGGACAGAGCACACCAAGAATGTGTTTGTGTGGTCAAATACAGTGCATTTCTTTGCCTGTACATGAGAAATTTCCAAGCTAAAACCATTTACATTTGTGCCATACTGATAGTCTAAGAGGCAGGATTTCTTTGCCCAAAAACTGTCACTCCTAACTCAGCCACATATGTTCAGGATTAGGGATGCTTTCTGTTCCCCTAGCTCAAAAGACAGGGTAACCAAGCACACAGTTGTCTGCATCTGGCTATGCAGTTGTGTTTTAAGAAAGAGCCACAGTTATATCCCTTATTAGACACCCATGGATATCTACTAGGGCGAGTTTGGAATGTAGTTTCCATCACAGTTCTGGTGCCATAAAGCATCTACAAGGTCTAACAGTTGTTCACTTTCACCAGTTATTCTTAAATAGGTGGAGATAATCCCATGATAACACATCTTCAGTGTGTTCCACTTGATACAGAATCAAAGTAATGGCCAAACCAGTTCACCTAACTAGTGTCCTGATTCCACCTATGGCCAATATCAGGTGTTTCTAAGGAATTTCTAAATAACGCAACACAGAAATATTTAAGAATATCATCTTGTTCACATTCCGGTGAATGGAATATCTATTCTTTGTATTAAACAAATGCAGAAATAGCTGCATGTAGGGATGCCTCATGCTAGCATTTCACATTTAAAAGGTTGTTTCTGTCTCAAAGCATGACAGCTTACACACTTTCAGAACAATTAGTCTGCTAGCCAAGAGAGGAAGCAACAGCAGAAGGTAATGCATAGTCACATATGGCCAGATCAAGGGAATCATCCGGACTTAATATCGACCAAAGCACTGGCCAACAAACGTTCCAGACAACCAGAGAGAAACCTGCAGGCACCTGGGGAGTCCACTCTGTGGCAAACAAGCCTCACACTTATTCCCAGGTCTTGCACTGCCAGAAATGGAAAAGTCTCATTTATACCACATCATTGTTTTTATCCATCCCCACCTCTGAGCAGCAAGCAAAGTGGCTTTTGTTTGTTTTCAATTTTAGAAGAGTACAATTTATGCCACGGCTGCCGCGAAGATGATCTGTGAGGGAGCTGTGTGAGATAAGCACACAGAAGTTGAAAGTAAAACTATCAGAGAGCCCTTGAACTCTTCTGCTAGTCATTCCTCTTATCTTTTATAGTACTTAGTCTTGCCTTTTTGCAAGTAAAACTGTAATACAAGATGTCCTGGCATTCTAAAACACTCCTCTACTTGATACACAGTCATTCTGTACATAAATCTGCAATGAATTGCTCAAAGGTTTATTTCTTACTTTTTAGCAACTAGACATAAAATATTGGGCTATAAAATGCTTATAAATTAGATTACTAGAAGCAAATAGAACACATTGTTATCCACTGAACCAACGATGGGTCAAATGGCAGTTTGAATCCTCGTGGTGAATATGACTATGACCTTCACATATACCATTGACAGAAAGCAATTTTATTTACATTTTTAAATTCACATAAAGGTGAAAGATGGTACTGCTACAAAATGAAACATTAAATTTTTTTGTCCCGAGGTATAACTGAGCTCTTCCAAGGTCACATATAGCCTGAAACGAAGCAAGGCTTTCTTAATCATGCTACCAGTACGTTTCACTCAGATCTGGTGGCACTGGTGATCTATTTTCGTTTACCCAATGAAAAAAATCTCCTTATTTTAAGATAGAGAAATAAGAAATTGCGAGAGACTGTTTCTTTTGTCCCTTAGCTCTTTCTGCACAATCCGATCGCTGATTATGTTTGAGCTGCTATAACAAGCTACATGTTTCAGCTATACAGATTAAAAAGGTCTTACCCATAAAGAGATGGCAGGGTGAAAAGGCCTTATTCAAATAGAAATACATCGCACTTCTCTGGACCAACAGCACTATAATTTCTATACTTCCAGAAGAGTATATTTAGAAAATAATTAAAGCTATGTATAATTTGATACAACCCACACATTTAAGTATTTAAAGAACAGCATTTTTCATACTATGCATACCAAATACAGCTATCTGCCTCTCAGTTAAATAAATATATCCATTACATCTCAGCACTTTCTCTGTCCTTTCTAAGCACCTCATGATGATAAAGTTATTACTAAAAGCCTGGTCTGTAACCACTATACAGTAGCCAGTGTTTTAAAGAAATGATAAATAATAAAAATAACTGCATTCTTCTAACCATTCTTTTTAACACTTCAAGATTCTCCAAAGTACGACGTTAAAAAAGTGCAAGAGGTATTTACAGGTAAACAGCTTTTTGGAAAGTACTGACACACAGAGAACCTGGGAGGGTACATGTGCCTGTAAGTTATAGGTGGTTCTGGTAGCAATGGCTATGATTAAGGCTCCCTGAAAGTTCCCATAATAAGACCTTTTTTCAGTTGCTTATAAGTTTGCTGAACTCTGACGAACTGGCAGTAAAATTTTCCCTGCAAGGTACTTGCCTTAATATTTGTTTAGTCTTTGCAGAAATTTTAACACAAAATGGTTTAGAGAACAAGATCACAGGAAAACACACCTTGCTTTAAAAAAGCCAGTTGTTCTCTGAAAAGTCCTAATGCTGCCTTTTTGGAGGAAGAAAAACCTTTGAAATGTAGCAGGGCATGACCTTCTTGTTAGGTATATAATTTTTACATTTCCTGAAACGTCCATTCAAAGCCAGTCTAGTTTGTTGGGTGCTTTTAATCTCAAGTCTTAACGACTTCTCCCCAGAAGCATCTCAGCTTTTACAGCTAAAAAAAACACTTAAGAATCTTTATGCGCTTCAACCCTCAGAGCTATTTGCATGGAATAACCTATAAAAGTTTCAGCTCTGCAAAACAGAGTTTGCTTTCTTCAGCCCATAGAGCTGGAATATCTCTGCAATCCTTGCTCCTGATATCCTAGACCAGTAAAACAAGATGCTGGAGCCAAATTCCCCTATCCTTTTACAGACAGCTCCTGCCGGTGCACCAAGGATGAAGATGCAGCTAGACATAAAAAGAGCACGCAGTAGTTTGTCAATAGATTTTTTTATAGGGAGCTGTAGATACAAATCATTAAACAAAGCCAATTATAAGCTTAAAAATAATGGATGGGGAGTGCGAGTAGTGGTCTGCAAATGGTAACTTGTTTCAAGCTGACAACATACACTCATGGCTAACGATGAGCATTGCTCTTATGGAAAAATAAAAGCCTTCGGGATCTTCAGTGCAAAACCAGCTCTCTAGAAGTAATTAGTTAACTGTGCTATAACAAACTGAGAGGGTTTTTTTTTTCAGATATAAGGACAAGAATTGGACTTGGATGTAGCTGCAAAGATAAAGGAGGTCCAGCAAGCAGATTTTAAACAGAAGAGCACGTGACTGCTTATGCTTAGTATTAGAAATTTTGAAAGATCCTCCAGGCTAGATCCAGAAGGTGCCTATAATTACCACAGCATAGCGCTCACTCTCTCTGTCCTAAGGACCTGTTAGAATTCTAACCTGGAGTTAAATACCCACATACCCCTCTTAAAATCAGTTTTCTGAAAGTACAATTCACAGAAGTTAAACTAAACCATCCAAACCAAGCAACCAAAGGAAGACAGAGAATTAAGTTAAACAGTTCCTGACAATTCTGAGGCATAAACTGCTCCTAGAATTAGCACCTTATTTTACTGTTGCTAATATGCCCAATGGATAGAATTAGCAGGGCAACATAATTTCAACTTTCTGGTTCAATAATTTCTTTCATGTCAGAATAAATGCCCTTTTTTTCAGATACAGGGCTCTCAAAATCTGAAGTGCTTCCACTATGAATCAACTCACACAGAGAGGACCAAAAAGCACAAAAGAAAGAATATCACAAAGGTACTTACCTATAAGGAGACCCTGTTTCCTGAGAGGAGTGCCTGAGTGTATTAAACCAAACAAAATAAAACAAACAAGTAAAATCAAAGAAAATCTCCAGATTATTCCACCAGACAGCGGTTTAAGCAATTACCTCAGTATTGTGAGGTTTGAGTTCGCTTTTTCCTGAAGCAGAAGAAGAAATTTAATCTCTTAAATCCACAGCAAGGGCTCTAGCCACTGGTCTGATAAGAAAAATACGATGTGTACCAAAGTAAATAGAAAAGGCCTGTGCCCCTACCATATCTTTTGTAAGCCTGGGGTGTTACAGACTCAGGTGGAACTACTTCCTGATGACCAGCACTGCCCTATTTTTCCGCTTTCAGGAGCTTCTGTGAGTCAAGAGCACAATTACTAGATAAGTTGTGATATTTTAGGCTGCAGTGGTGGCATTTAAGCTAAAAAATTAACCCAGAATTCTAATTATCAGAGCTGATACTAATTCTGTTGCAAGTGAGAGCTGAATGTGAAGTCCAGTCATTTATCTGGGAGCAGAGCTTAGCTACACGTTGTTGACTTCTTACAGCTGACTAAAAAGATGCTTGAATACGTGACTGAAGCTGACAGCTGAGCCCAGGATGACCAAAACATGATTGTTGTGGTCTGACTTATATCAGCTGTGGGAAAGGTATTGTATGGTGAGGACATATACACTGAAAAGTGTCCAGAGATGATTTTCAGACTGAATTGAAATCACCACGCTAAAGAAAGCCAGAGCTTGAGTGCATGGTTGATATAAAGTAATTATGAAGTAAATGAATATGAAGTATTTAACCAATCAAAGCTAGAAGCTCAGATACAAGACAACAAAGATGAAGAATAAAGAATATTGCATGTCAGATAAACTGTCTGCGCAGTAATTTCATTGGATATTTGCATCATTTCTTTACTGTGTCCAATGGCAGTAATAGCATACAAGAAAATAAATTAAAAAAAAAAAAAACAACCACCAAACTAAGTGAAGAGTTCTGCCCTGAACTAAGTCTATGACTGAAGTCAATGTCTTAGGTTTGTAGTTAAGACTGACCCAGTCACTAATAATGCCAGAAGCTGTGTAAATTATTCTTAAGTAGCCAAGAACGAAATAAAGGTCCAGGCTTGAAGAAGATAGTGTCTTGTAGAAATAGACATCAAAGGAGAAAAGGCTGTGAAAGCCAAGCAATTGTGACAGGGTGGATCTTTATTCAGATTCTGTTTTCTTTGAGACCTTATTTTGATTTCTAAGAAGGAATTTGTGATGGGATTGCCTTCTGATTGGTATTTCTATGCAATGTCAATGACTCACTCATTACTGTGAGACAACAGGATTTTACTGAAGACAAACCTCCTGTTTCTTTGGGAAGGAGAGAGTTCCCTACCTTTCCCAATAAGTACTCTACCAAAAGTAGAGGTGACCGTAGCAAACATTCTATAGGTACTAAACAGATCAAACCATATATTTTTAACTTCCCATATCACGTTTACTTATTGTGAAAACAAACAAAAGAGTATAACCACAAGTTACTTTTTTTAACCATTAGAGGTCACCTTAATGTTGACATTTCTGCTGAGAATTCTCCACATAAGCAGTGATACATTTAACATCCTTCAGTAACCTGAAAATTACTTCCATTGTCAAAGAGAACTATCTTAATTAAAAAAAAAAAAAAGTAATTGGGTTCATATTCTGGCAGGCTATCTTTATGACAGCTTTTGTTTTCTAAATACATGCTTAGAAGGCATTGGAAACGAGGATAAATTTATCAATGTAATTTCAGTTGAGTAGATTTTCCATCCCCACTGGGCATATTTATTGGAATCTGACTGTAGCTCGTCACATTATTAATAGCAAACAATTTATTTGATTAATCTACCCTACATTTCTGTCCATGAAATCATCTCTCCCATTTTGATTTCTACTTTATTATTCATAAGCATTCAGTGAATGTTTTCAGCATATTTTAGTCCAGAGTTTGCTTGGGAGCTCTTTGCTTCATCTAATCACAATGATTATTTCTTTATTGGAGATGATATGACTTGGAACCTTCAAGTTAGTATTGTCTTTGTTTCCTTAATTGACTTTGCCACTGTAAGTGTAGCATCAGGAACACTTCTGATATGTTTAGTGAACATCTAGTATTATGTTTGAAGCACTGACTTACCGAGGGATGCACAAATCTGTAAGGAAACAATCCTCTTTTAATCATTCATCAGACAAAACATGTTAACACAGGGGTATGTTGAAAAGTGAATACAAAAGGATGAGAATACAGGATAATTTAAAGCTTCCAAGGAGCAAGGACTTTTATAGGTGGATCTTCATGCTGTTATCTCCACTCTCTTGTCTTTCTGTGATGCATTTTCATAACACAGAATGATCGTTCATCTGTTACCACCACATGATCAGCTGTATCTGATGAAGGAAAAAAGGGCAACATGGACCATGACTCATAGGTCTCTATGAAATGAGAATTACTAGATGTACAAACAATGAGTTTGCTATTTTTATGTAACTTACTAAGATACATCCACTATAGCTAGCCTTTTCTAAATGTGGTAAAGAGAGAATTATTCCAAACATTTCTACAGTTTTTGAGGTCCTAACAAAAAGGCAGAGCACAGAAAATTCCTAGAATTCGGAGATTAATCTTAAACCAATCATACAAGGTGAGCCACATTCAAAAAGGGCTAAGTGGAAATATTGTCTCAAACTCTGCCTAATTTCTCCGTTAATACGCAAAAAAAAAAAAAATTCAGAGCAACCCCCTAGAACCGTCACATTCCCACCAACGATCTTCTCCTGATGAATACGTGAGCACGTATGCCTCTTACTATTTGAAGTGTTTAACAGGCCAAGATGTTAAAAACTTCCCACGAGCAATGGAAATGTAGGTGCAAATTTAAGGAATGTAAAATACGTGAGCAAAATTGAATCCGGGACCTGTCTAGCTAGCTGAGCTTTAGCCTGAATCAACAGGCTAGCGAAGTCACAGCTCCACCTGTTGAGCTAAAGGAAATCATCCACCTGTAACGGCTGGCAGCACAAACTCTTTTTTTTTGCCAGACATAGATGACTAACACTGTGCCACTTGGATGAAACAAAATGTAAAAGTTTAGGGAGGAATCCCGTAGTCATTTCTCTAGGTGAAGGAGTACTGTGGCTATTGAGCCATTCTCCTAGCAAGCAAAAGAACTTGGAACTAAAAGAAGGGTTTCATGGCAGACCAAAGACAGGAAAACATTATTCTAGGTAAATCTACTAAAGCATACCACAGTGACACAAACGACTCTAGAAATGAAAGCTTATAGAGCCCGCTCAGCTCTTTTTGACTCCACAGGAGGCTGGAACAAGGACTATGCATACGTACATATTGTTTGACATTTGTAAGAAATTTCTTCTCGCGCTAGCTATGAGTAGCCAATTCACACAAAGCGACTCAAAACGTAATGAATTCTTATTCCCAACCATCGTATGAAAACAGAAGTATTTAATAAGCTAAGGATACCATTTTATGACCAGAGAAACCAATGACAAAGTTCTCGTGAGTCTGAACCGTCTTGAATCATCATGCAAGTTTCTTGTGGGAGAACAAATAAGGATGCATTTTTTCCCTATATGGTCATCATTCAAGTACATTTTTTCTTCTGAAAGGGAAAGAAAAAATAAATCTGCAGTGATCTGCAAATGAACATCAGTAGCAGTCTGACTTCAAATCTAGAGCACAGATACAGTACTACATACAGGCCATATGTGGCTTTCTCAGGTATGCCCCCATTTGCAGCTCTTCCTAATTCTAGAAAACACTGGGGGGTGATGCCTTAATATTTCAAAAACATATTTACAAAAAAAAACCAGTCACATGAGCTATCTATTTGCAAAGCCTAACTTTACTTTTATTTCAGAGGTAGAGATATTTTGTGGACTATTCCTTTTGAAGTCAGAATAGGTCACAAATCATGTTTCCAAAGATTCTGAATCCAGCAAACAAAAAAAAATATTGTCCAATAATTGATGGATAATTTTTATTATCCAATTGTAATAAAGAAAATATATTTAGGCGAAGGGATGGCAGGTAATGTAATGCTTGGCTATAAGCATAATACTGTAACAGATCCTAAGTAGCCCAGAGGTAAATTCAGCAAGTTCTTGGCAAAAAATACTGCTACATTTATAAAGATATAGATGTGTGATCTTTTCTGGCATGGAAGAAGAAAATTTTATATCCTTAAAAACGGAATGCAAGAACCATACTGCATTCCCTTTCTTATGGTCCTAGTTGAGTAAAACACTGACACATACGTGAGCAAGATTTCTGACTTTAGTTAAGCTCATGGTTTGCTTTGAAAAAGTGGTTACAAACCATTGGCATCTACTCTGAAATGTTTGCTACAATGCCATAACTTCAGAATATTCCATAAATTGCGAAGAATAAAGGCAGCACTCGCACCTCCTCTAATGTACTTAGTCACACATTTCTGTATTTGTTAGGACTGCCTTGCACTGAAAGACTGAACCAAACCATTAAAATCTGCTAATCCACCCAATCTAGCAATCTATCTAGCAAATATTCTCTGAATTCAAGATGGAAACACACACTACATTCTGATATAATTCTCTGGAATAGTATCTTACCACAATGACTAGTGCCAGCAGGGCTGGCAGAGCTGCTCGCAGGGGAAAGAGGTACACAGCAAGAGGTACCGCTGTTGGATTCAGTAGAAAGAAGCCGAAGATACAGGAGAAGACTCACACAGAGCACAGTCTTATCAACAAGAGCCAGACGATGTCTTTCCTTACTTAACCCAAGTGACCACTCACAGAGTTGATTAACTGAAGTTAAGGATATCCTTTGTGCAAATAACTACTCAAAATCCCAATGTTTTTTAAGTCAGATATTAGAAAGTTTTGTTACTAAAAGGCCACACTCTTGCATCTCTGTTTACAATATGTACTACACTACTGCCTGCTATAAGCAAGCCAATTAAACCAGTGGGATTGTTTGTGGAATTAAGGAGAAGAAATAAGTAGAAATATCAGAACTGTGGGCCTTGTTAAGGTTATATCCATTACAGATGAAGGCAGCAGGATGGAGTCCATCTTTTTAAATGGTGAAGGTTTTGATGTATCATGTATTACACACATCTTTTATGTCACACCTCATATTTGTACTCCTTCTTGTTTCCCTGCTCTTTAACGATCTGTTCACTCAGCAATTGACCTCCATAAAGCTACAGTTATTGCTATGTTTTACCTAGCAATATTACAAAATCTTCTCAAGGTGCAAAGCATCCCCTACATAAACATTAAGAAAAAACCCTGCATGTAATACAGAGTAACTGCAGAAAGTGACAACAGAAATTACTCTAAATTAGAGTCAATTTACGGACTCACATTCGGATTTTAAAAAGACCAATATTTTACCATATTGCTATTGACAGTGCACTAACCGCGAGTACACAGCTTTAATATTATTCCTATTTTAAGTCCACACCATCTTTTGCAAGACCTCTAACGCTGTGGCTGAGACTGTAAATATAAAAAGCAGTCCATTAATTTTATATAAACAGTTTTATATACCTGAGGGCCTATGACAACATTTCTTGACAAAATAGCCTGGCAGAAGAACTGCTTTTCTAAAGTTCAGTCAACAGTGGCTTATAAAAATGACTGTGCAGATAAATACTATAGTGCAGGTGGTCTGAACTATCCATAACATAAATTCCATTAGTTAAATGTTTTTAAGAGCTGCCAATTACACTTTCAATGTGTAGTGGCATCTGAGAAATGATAAGCATTTCAAAGGGCTAGAAATGGTCTACTTAATCTTCAACAGGAGACAGATACTGTCCCCCTCACACAAGTACAACCACTGATTTGCACAGAGATCCTATATTGTGTAACACTGCAGGATCAGGCCATAGGATCTGGTGTATAAGAGCCTTTGCTTTTCAACAGTGCTCTCAATATATGGCCAAAGGGTGTCTTTTCTCTTTTTCTTTTTTTCTTTTTACCCAGTGACTCATGGGCACCTCTAAGACAAATGTAGGAAACACTGTGCCTGCTGAAACTGACTCCCACACAATGCAGGGCTGACAAGCGAGGAGGGGGAGATGGACATGGCATAAGACTTGCTAGTCACTAACCATTTGTAATGTTACTTATGTTATTTTTGACACAGTTATGCAGTATCAGGCAGAAGCACTATGCTCCCAGGGCCAGATCCAAAACTAGTGGAATTGTTACAAATCATCACCGCATTCAGGGGGTTCTGTATCAAACATCAGATGTTCTAACTAGGAAGGTAAGTACCATCTTCCACTTCTCAGCAAAGGATGCTGTATTGGTTAGATTTTAAGTGACTCTTTACTTTTTTTCTAAATAAATAATATAGTTTTACTATGTCTTTATATATATATGTATATATATTGTTTTAATTACAGGTAGTTCCAAGAACTTCAGCTACTTCATCCCATCTTTCCTGGTATTGTTTTGATTGTCAGCTCTGCTGCTAAAAGGAATGTGCTGAGCCTAGGGATGTTGCCCAGCTACCAGCAAATTTTGAGGAAATATACAAAGAAATAACGTAGACATATATTACTTTTCATTTTTTCAGAGCAAAAATAATCACAAGCGTACACGATAAGAAACACCCTGGCTACACTCACAAAGAAACAACTAGGCTCTTCATTTAGTTTTTGTATTAAATCCGGATTAGAAACAAAATTTGAGGAAACTGGGCACTAGATCATTATTTACTAGGCTCCCAGAAAGCAAAAAAGCTGAATTTCTCCCCCTTCAAAAATCCATAGATGTGGAGAGTGGATTATCTTTCCATTGACTGGTCAACCTGTCATGGAAGTGACAAAACAGATTAACAGGAGAGGTTATACCTCAGAGAGCATCGGCAGAACTAACACGTGAACAGACAGGACAGAGACCAACTAGCGGACAAATCATTTTGCTGCAGACACAGGGGGTAAAGAAGAAAATATTACTAAACTGCTCCTTGGAGAGGAAAAGACAGCGCACCTGGAGAGATGGATGCAGTGTGCACAGCAGATGAACGTCCCTGAGATATTTGTCACTACCTGGACTGCGAGACACTGACATTAATGAGGGTGGCATTTGGAGATAAAAGCAACATCTCTGAGGCAGACAATAGTTTCCAGGCACCACTCATGGGGACATGGTGTAATCAAAAGGGACTGGAAAATGTTCACGTCTAGCAGAAGCATCACGTTCGCTGCTGATATTCATGGGAGAATATGGATGAGGAATAAATGGCTTACGGCTTTGTCTGGAGGGTTGATGGGGATTGTGCGTTGTTTTTCCTCTCAGAAAGTCAATTCCCATCACATTCCTGTACTGAAGGACTCTCCATCAGTCATCCACTTATACCTGCCTTGTCAGAAGTCAGTGTTTCATTGACAAGTGCTTTTCAGGCAGCAGACCTCTAGAAGACAATGCTGTCGATAGTGAATGGGGATTTACAGACATGGAGGCACTTGCCTGTGATTATCTCCTCTTGAAAGTAAGGAGGGAATTGCCTGCCAGGACACAAGCAAGTGGAGGGAGCAAGATCTAGCTGCCTCTTACAGGCACCTCAGAGTGCCACTACCCAAAAAATGACATCAACTATGCCTGAGAGCCACTCCTGCCCTGACCAAAGGGGATAGGAACTGTCGTTATTAATTACCAATACCAGCTCTCACGCCTCAATGTCAGCCATGTCCCACAGCCCATTTTGACTCCAGTGCTCTACGGTGTGTCTGATCTTTCTCCAAATGGAGACGATGCTGTGGTCCTGGGATAGAATGAGACAAACTTGAGCATCCCAGAAGAGCTTTCCTGATCCCCAGACACATCCTTCCAGAAGACTAAATCCAAGATCTCACCACTGTTCCCCTCTACACTCACGTATTGCCCTTCTGGTCGTGGTTGTTCGTGGTTTTTTTCCCACGGAAAATAAAGCAATTGCTTTGCCGCTAAAAGAGTTAACGGGG
>NW_009694117.1:0-10486 GCF_000703405.1 Apaloderma vittatum
AACCCCTGACATTCTGTGATTCTGTGATAATCCAAAGAATACAATCCAAATGATAGAGAATCCCTACCAGGAGGCAGGAATGTGGCATGTATTGTATTATTGAAAGAGTACAGAAAATTGGATTTGTATTGCTATATTACTCTAGTAAGAAAATCCTGCTTTCAATATATATGCAGAGCATCCACCTTTTGAATGCAAATAGTGTCCTTTTATTACAAGCGGAATAAATATCTCTGATAATGGGATTCGTGTGGGAGCTTTAATACATTGGACAGCTGTATTTCCAGTCAACTACACTTTTCCAGAACTTTATGTGAAGGATTCAAGTCCAGATGTGTTCCTCAAGCTGAATTTTAATTGCGATTTAGAGGAAAGAAAAAGTTATATAGAGAAGAAGGTGTGGTACTCCAGCAGAAAGATACGTTACACTGAAAGAAATCTTCCTGCCTTTTGTTTGAAAAGCTTTTTCATGAAACCTGTTATCACTTCAGTCCTTCTGTGCTGAATGATTTGATATTTTCTAATCTATTGCATGACTTCACAGCATGAATACACTGCTATTGTGCTCTGTGTTTAAAAGAATAGCGCAGTTTTCTTGCATTTTCTTCTGCAGATGTTAGAAAGTGACAGAGACCTCTGGGTGAAAACTGTCTCAAGAGGTAGCTGATAGCAAACCCTGCCCTGGACTGCTTTTTCCGTGGCAGTCTCCAGGCTTGTGGTTATATCCTCTTTGCTTGAAGCACTACAACAGTCAGAATGATATTTTTTTCCTAGATCTCTGCTGGCCCGTTTCTCCTGTAACATCTGCAAGAAATTAATGAATCAGTGTTGTCCACTGAGTCCAATCCCATTGAGTTTTTCGTTAGGCTTTTGGATACAGGTAACTCACAGCCCCAGGTGACACAGTAGAAACATCAAAGCACAAAAAAAGCCAGCTCTGCTGGTTAAATTGTTTTAATTCAATCTACCTTGACGTTGTTAGACTACAGAATTTCTAAAAACAGTTGTCACATCCTCTTATTGATTCCATACAGTGAGTTGATGCTCTGCTCGGAGCTGACTGCGAATATTCTGAGACTCATTGCTTCCAAAGTTGACCTGGTAAACAGGAATAAGTCTGAGTCTCAAGGGTTAGGGTTGAGCTGGTCACTGGAAGAATGATAGATGCTCTAGAGTAAGCAGAACGGTAGCAGTTTGTAACCTGGCAGGCTGTTTTTTAGTGTGTTTTGCAGGCATGCATTTTTTACAAATGCACGATTCTGTTAAACTTGGTTTTCATATTCTATTTTGCTCATAGAACTCAGTCTTCTCCTTTGCTTCTGGGGTCTTGAAGCTACTCTTTTTAAGCAGAAGAGTGGATGTGTGTTTGGTGGGGTTTTTTTTTGCTTAAGCAATCACCAGTATTCAAACATACAACAGAAATAACTTAAAACTCACTGTTTTCATTTTGACAACGAGCAGTTGGCATCCAGTTGTTAGGTATTTGTAACTCCTAAACTGTTATTTTCTTGTTTTCTCTGGACCATTTTCAAAGTATGATCCCTGCAATGGAGCGGAAGTAAGAGATACTAAACATAGTTGTGAAATTCTCTGTTCTTTCCCCTTTGTTTTCTGAAGGTCCTGCACCATTTATTTCTCAGTAACGAAATTACTATTCTCTGTCTTGCAGGTTTTGCAGTGGGGAAGGCAGGTGACAGGATGAATGCTTTACGGAAAGTATGTTGATTGAATTGTTGCCTGACGGCAAGCACAAATAATTCATACTGACACCTCTTTATTTTTAATAATCAGTATCTTTTGTAGTCTATGCAAAGAAGTAAGTCCATGTATATGATTTGTCCATCTTGATACAAGTAATCGTAGAATCACTTCGGTTGGAAAAGGCTTCTAAGGTCATCCAGTCCAACCGTAAACCTAACACTGCCAAGTCCGCCACTAAACCATGACCCTTAGTGCAGCATCTGCCTGTCTTTTAAGTACCTCCAGGGATGGTGATTAAACCACTTCCCTGGGCAGCCTGCTCTCGTGCTTGATAACCCTTTCAGTGAAGAAATTTTTCCTAATGTTCAACCTAAACCTCTCCTGGTGCAACTTGAGCCCATTTCCTCTTGTCCTATGACGTGTTACTTGGGAGAAGAGACCAAGCCCCACCTCACTACAACTTCCTTTCAGGTAGTTGCAGAGAGCAATAAGATCTCCCCCAAAACTCCTTTTCTCCAGGCTAAACAACCCCAGTTCCCATAACCACTTGTGCTCTAGAGCCTTCACCAGTTTGTTGCTCTTTGGACACATGTAATGCGGTTGCCCTGCAATGAAATTCTGTTAATACACTCATTATTTTCTTTCTGTTCCTTTTTCTGTGATGTGTACCTATCTCTGCTTGGTCCCTTGTTTCCATTGTCTTCATAGCACACAATCTGCTCATACAGTTCATATGAAGGAATTTGTCTCTTACACATACATAATGACCTTATCAAGGCTCCTTTAAATTTCAAAATGTTACTTGTCCATCTACATTAGATCTAGTTCGTGTTGTAATGCTCAACTGAGCTTTCAAAGTATCAAGGCTAAAATACACGATCTCTGATGAAGTTGTTACTATGTTGAGAAATCCTTTCAACTATTCAGTCTGTTGGGAGAAAGCAGTTCTATAAAGAGAACATTTTTATTTCTATAAAGTAAGTGGTTTAGATGTGGCAACCCCTTTTCTTAAGATTTCTGGCTTGCTTTTTTTTGGTCTAGTTAACTGAACATGGTAAATTTCTAATACTTTGCAGAACAGTTGAAGAAAAAATGTTTTCTGCTTTTATTTTCTAGGCAAAGAATAAAGCAATACGCTGCTTACATTTTATAGAGCGGTATCAGAACCACACAAGTAAGTATTATGATTTTTTTAGATTCTTTCTTTAACTTTCAATGAGTATTGAATATACTGAAAAGAATTAGTTGCAACTAGTTAAAAGCATAAAGAGATATTAAAGAAAATCTTTCTGATCTGATGCATTGTACTATTGTTCTTTGTGCATTATTTTAATTCTTCAGCATGCTGTATGAGATCTGAAGCCCCAGACCATTTTAGCTAGACAGTGGTAATGTCAGAGTACCTACTCTGTCAGTCCCTGTGTAAAACAAACCACCATTAACGGGAATGAGTATGTGGTTTACTCTCTTACTTTCACTCAGGTTTGTATCAACAGCTGTGGGAAGGTCTCTGAAGAAAAGTTAAGATTACATAACATGAGATGTTATTTAAACATGGAGAGATTTACCTCCCTTCTAGTCCCCTGTCTTTGCTTCAAATACATATTCTATATGGAAAATCCAAGAATGCTGAAGCCTATTAAGAAGTGTTAGGTTAGAAGCTGAATTATTAGGAAAACTCTAAGTATGAGGAAGTGAACTCACTTCAAAGCTGAATGGGAATTATTGGAGGCATACAGACACTTTTCCAAGCGGTGCTTGGTTTGGTATACAATAGTAACATAGTATTTACACATGTGAAACATTCTTAATCTGTTTCAGAAATTTACCTATCTCTTTAAAAACGGAGGGAAGTAAAACCAACTCCTTAAACATGCTGAATTAAAACTTTTCTGGAAGAAAGAATTTAGCCGTAATGCCTTTTTTTCCTCCCCTGCAGTCTACCATGACATTTCAGTGAAATTTAAATGCACAACCATCCGTATGAAGAAGCAAAACAAAGGTAATTAAAGCTGCATGAAAAATTTGAAGTTTTATTAATTTATTCGTTGAAGTTAAATTTGTACGGTGTCCATCTACTTCTGAGATGGATCATTTGGTGCTAATCTACAGTGTTTTACATGGTGGAGATGACCAGTTGTTTTTCATTAGAAATACCCACTGTGCTGATGACATTGTTTGGACTTTGGCCCTCTTATAGCCTCCTGGTGGGAGTTATTTTTGGTTTTCTTTCATGCTGCTTAAGTGCAGTTGCACCAGCTCTAGATTACCTAGATGTGGAAAAGTCTAATAGCATAGATGTTGGAGGCAAAGGTCTTTAGAAGAACCCTGCAGGTTTTTCTTCCCACCATGTGCCCCATGCATGCTTTGGAGAACCGATAGGCTCATTCCCTTATTTTTCAGTGACTTTTTACTCGCTGTTTTCAGAGGTACTTTAGTGTGCAGTGGTGGGAGTGCTTCAGACAGGAATCAGAAAGCAAGTTAATCTGTGTGGCTGTGCTTCCAAGAGTCCATACTAGAATAGCGTGGGCAAATGTCCTCCCTCAGCTGCCTCAGACTACCTGTGATCATGAGCTGGAGACAGGACAGCATCCAGCCTGCTGCTTCCTTGAGACCATTACTGCTCTATTTTCCCTCGAGCTGCCAGTGTGGAAACTAGAGGCAGCCTCTACCCTGGCTTGTTGTCCTTCACCGTGCCAGCACAAAGACCACCTGATTATTTCACAGTGGCAGTGTTTGCATTTCTACCTCTTTGCAGGCTGTTCTTCACTTTGATCCCAGTTGTAGTACAGGCAAATGGTTCTTTAGACTCCTGTAGGTTAGATGCGAGTAGTAGTGAGTCCATGCCTGGTCTCAGCTCACAGGTCTGTCCTTCCACAAACCTACTGGTCAGTGACGTTAGATGTACAGTTGCCTTCTGCAGCTGCTTCATCCCAGAACCCTCTGCCCCATCCCAATCACTGGAGACGGGCCCACATGCACCCAGATGTTTGTCCCTCATTCACTTCACATTCACAAGTCCCCCTGGGTGTAATGAGTATGGATCCCCTGCCCAGCCCAGATCCGAGGGCCCCCTACTCACTAGGTAGTTGGCTCAAAATTTGCTAGTGAGACATGTGCACCCCTCATGCACAGCAGGCTTGGGGAAGATAGGCACACCAGATACTTGTTCCCAGCAGCTACCACCAGGCAGACAGGCTGTGGCTTGTGGTCCAGCTCCAGTCACTGGTGGGTTTGTGTAACACTGATGATTCTCACACCAGGTCTCCCCTAGTTTACAGTCTTAGCAGTTACAAAGTCCAGGTAGATCTTTCTGGAAGTGGCACCTGTAGGTTCTCGATAGCCCATCAGTCAGTGGTGATGTTTGTTTCTTGTCCGTGTCTCTATGTTTGTTTTGTCAGGTCTCTGTATATTTTGTTTCTGGTTTCCCGTTTTTCCCCCTCAGTTTCCCAGCTGACAAAGTCCTCAATCAGATAACCTCACTAGAATAAACATTCTCACACTCTCACATGCTCTCACCCAGTTGTATGGCTGACAAGGTTTGCTTCTCATCACTGCCTCCCTTAGCATTTGTCACTCGTGTTTGTGTGCCTGTGTGTTTTCATCACTCTCCTTTAACATACCCTTACAGGTACCAGTCCATTGGAAGTGCTTGCAATTAAAAACACTTTAGTCCACAGAGGTATTAAATCACTACTCTTGGTAGTTGTGAAGTATGGCGACTCACCATGTCTAATGTCAACAGTTCTGTACCAGCAAGACCCGGCACAGATTTTATCGTTGGACTGAAAACAGACAGAAGGCCATAACTTTGTTCCCCTCCCAGCTTTAGCCCAAGAGATACACAGCCCACCACACTTGTCCCTCAGTTGTGGATGTGTCTAATAGCATCCACAGGCACACTGACCTTTTGAAGACGTCACGGACTTTCTGCTATCCCTTTCCTCACCTTGAAATCTGTTGCAATACGTGCTTTGCCAGTCATTTACAATGACAGGGATGCATCCAGAGCAACCTTGTAAACTGCTATCACCTTCTTCAGGATTGCGATTTAAAAAAGTTGTAACACATGAGGTAGTTTGGGGGGCTAAAGGTTACCTTTATTCTAATGCATTGTGATTTTCAGTGTGATCCATTTTAACTTCTAAGGTGTTTCTGTTTTGAAGACCTGCAGCAATAACATGAGGCCATTTTTTTCCATGAATCTTTTGAGTTAGACCTTTGTTTACGAATGTTTGATTTGGCTTCTTTAGCTTCATTTTGCTGTCAGGACACATGAAGGTAGCTACGGTTCTAGAAGACAGATTTAGTTTGTTGCTGAGCACTTTTCATTTGTCCTCTAATTTTAATATACAAAAAGGAAACCAATTCATTTACATGGCTAGTTCTGTGTAAATTACTTCAGCTGCATTATGGTAAGGTCTAAACTTCAAGAGCCCTTAATTATTAGCTCACAGTAAGTCAGAAACATGGGATAATTTTCCAGTCAGGACACCGTCATGTTCAACTACTTAATTCATCAATTTCTACAACCTCTGAGTAAGCTGAAGTTTATTTGGTACTTGTGCTTTTCATTTCTCAGCAAAACAGTCTGTATCTGTCTTTGTTGAATTTCTGTGTTTTGGTTTCAAATTATGTTTCCAGTTTGTCAGACCTACCTTGGCTTCTCCTAACCTCCAGTAAGCTTGCAGCCATTCCCAAGATTGTATCTTCAGTCCATTTTTTGAATCCTCCCACTCAAGTCATCAATGAAGATTCTTTCATATTGAAGCCATAAGAAATCCACTGCAGGATACTCTCTGGAAAATGCTCTTGGTCTGACAGCAGACTGCTGGGGGTTGCATACTTCCCATGATGATTTTGCCTTGTTCTTATTTCCTTACTTTATTTGTGAGAGTATCATGCCGAACTGTGTCAGAATGCAAGTCCAGTTCTGTCAGCTTAGCGCCTTAGCCTTCGTAGCTTGTTGCTGCCAGTTTTGGACAGTGCTTTTGCCTAATCTGAGTGTCTTGCCAACCTTTTCAGCTACACAACACATTCACATGTACACAAGTATCTTCTAAAACCTAGGAAACGCTTTTCCACTTAATATTTTCCCTGGTTTATAACTGATGGAACTGGAGTGTGCATTTCCTGAAACAGGTTTTATGTTTTCCAAGAAAAAAATGTGTCACAGTTATTCATCGTTTGCACGTTAGACCGTGGCATACGTAGACTGATTTCACTTAAGCATAAAAGATCCCTTCTGTTTCCCACTGGCATTACAGCTGTAGAGTTACACATCCTGAAGCCTCTCACTTTGCATAATTAGAGCTGGCAGATGATCTCCAGTTTCTGTACATAATAGGACTCAGGCAGGCATCTCAACAACTGATAGCAACAAAGCCTTATGTTTCAGTAGAAAAGGTAAAGTCACTGTTACACTTCAAATGTTTCTTTCTTGAATTGTTAGGAATCCCTAGGATTCCTAATCCCAGCAAAGAGAAAAAAAAAAAACCAAAACAACTTTATATAGTCAGGATTACATATTAGACAAATGAATATCCAAGGTCAAAAAGTGTTGTAACATGAGCTTAGCTCAGAGTAAGCCCTTACTGTGGATTTCAAGCAGATGTTCTACTTCCAAACTCTCCTTAGTGGCTACTCACAAAATCTAATTTAGATTGCCTTTAACAAGTTGTGTTAGTTTATAGGAAGGATACATTTTAAATATTTCTTTTGGTTACTTTTTTATCTTTTTCAGTGTGAGAAAATTTGTTCTCTTCTCTTACCTAGGCTTCCTTGAATTAAACCACAGAAAGGCAGCTTGCCTGCCACAGGCAAGTAAAAAGTGTCTGAGCCCAACTTTTTCTGCACAGCTGGAGTTTGCAGTTGGAATCCTTTGCTTTTGCCTCTGAAATAAATTTTATTCAGTGACTGATGGACTAGTTTGCTGCCTTCATCTTGTGCATCAACAATCTGCAGAAACCTGATTGAGATAAGCTGGGAGAAAGACAACAAAAAACCCACCAGAAATTAAATGCTTTGATCCATTGAAAATGCAGCTTTGACAAACAGCCTTCCAGAAGTCATTCACATGTAACTGTGTCTAAAACTTGACTTTGTGTTGTACCATAGAAAACAGTATTTTTGTAAATGGCAGAAGAAATGGCTTTGGATGGTTATAGTTTATTTTCTGGTTACAGGTTAAAAGAAGAGACATATTGGCATTATAAAACCTGTAGCACTAGAATAGACTTTTCTCCCCCTCCTCATTTACTCAGCAGCAAGACTGTCCTGCAGAGTGGACTGATTAATAACCTGGCTTTTCAGCTTTTAAGTAAGATACCTTAGAACTATCAGAAACCAATTTTTAAAATAGAGCTAGGCCCCATGAAACAAGAGAGCAAAATCAGACTCCTTAAAAAACTTCATTGAAATCTGGCAAGTCTAAGAAACCACTTCAATTAAAGCTAATGAGCTAGAGTTATATGTCGGAGCTCATCTAGCACTCTGTGATGGAGAGGGACGCAGCTGACATGCAAAAGTCTTGTGTTTGTGGATTTTGAAATATGTTTGTCTCTACTCCCCACTCACCTACAAATTTCAGGTCATTACATGTAGAAGCTTTTGGCCTGTGATTTCCACAGACATACAGAAACTTTTTTTGATGGGTGATCCTGCTCTGGCAGGGGGGTTGGACTAGATGATCTTCCAAGGTCCGTTCCGACCCTTAACATTCTGTGATTCTGTGATTTGTTCTTTATGCTAGATTAAAATAGCTGTTTTCTTCTAGAAATCTAGAGAGTATTTTTCTGTGAAGTTTTAGAGTGTGAAGCTGAGAAATTGCTGTTGCTGAGAGGAGGGAGGTAACAGACACTTTAGAAATCAACTGCGAAGCATGAATTTGGTGTAAGTGGGTACAATGATGCCTTCCTCAGTTTGCAGGCAGCTTCTGTCCCACTTTGACTGCTCAAAGCTTTGCTTACCAAAAGCCAAAATGTTATTTTTCTGCTGAGTGGGAGAAAGAAGTTGCCTTTTTGGTGAATGTTCCGAGGGTGGTGGGGTATGTTTGTGTTATTATTCTAAAGCTGCCAACCAATGATACTTCTAAGGAATACTACCCAAAGCTGTTGTATTAAACAATTCTTCAGGTTGCATTTTTTATGGACTTACATTCTGAGTTTATAGGTGATGATATTTTCATTTTTTTAAAATTACGTTAAGTAAAATGTATTTAGTGTAAAAAAATCCATGATCTTTATGTTAGCACAGCTGGAAAAGTCTGATCTTCCCAGAATGGTTTTGCCATTTTTAAGATATAATGTGTTCTAACATGCTAAGTATGACAAATAACTAAAACCAGGTCTTAGTTCTCTCATTTTCCTTCGCTAAGTTGTATGCTTACAAATAATCACATAATGCTAATTTGTACTTTTTTTCCCCACAGGGTACGGTCTTCATTGCCACCGAGCTATCATTACCATCTGCAAACTAATTGGCATTCAAGACATGTATGCCAAAGTTTCTGGATCCAAAAACTTGATTAACATTACCAGAGCTCTCTTTAAAGGCTTGACAGAACAGGTAGTTTGCAGTCTCAGTGGTTCTATACGTTAGGTCAGGGCACAGACCGGGACTGATATGGTAATAGTTTGTGGACAAACAGTTTATATTCTAGGGTTAAATGAGGTAATTTTCCAAAGAGCAAACAAAACCAGCATGTGAATAATTCCTCAGCAGTTGCATGATGTCGTCCAGTCAGAAATATGTAACACTGCCGGTTCAACAACCAAGTGCTGCCAGGCTTTCCTTTGTAGTATTTCTGGAGATATTTGAAAAGACGCGGGCAGAGGAAGTAGTGGCCTAAGTTTTGTTGCTGCTGCTTGTTTAGTTGCATTCTAGGTTTTCAGCACTGAAATGAACACTCCAGCTGTTTCTAGCACAAGTATAGTTAAGATCTCTGAAACAAGTCAGAGAGGCAGTGTAACTGCCTCTAACTCAGAGTGCTCGCAATGGAGATGTCTCTCTCTGAACCAGCTGCCTGTTAGTTGACAGAAAGATCCAGCATGCAGCATTTCATCTGACTTCCTTTGAACACCAGCCATAGGATGAATCAGTTCTTTGGAAATTCCTGATTATCTCGGTTGTAGAGTCTTAGTAGCTGCCAGGATTTAGCTGTTTTCATTCCCGGTATATCCTTGCAAAGCTCTAGCTGTCAAATCTGTCACCTCATCCTAGCCAACTTTTTCAGTTTAGCCTCAGGAGAGAAGAGGGTTTTGATCCTCTTCGCCTAATAAGATAGTTACAGATGCGTATCAGTATCTGAGGCTGAGCAGACTTGAGGAAGTCTGTCAATCTATTTTCAATGCATTGTCTCTGAGAAGGCTTCCACAGAATGAATAGAAGGGCCCGCTGAATAGATTATTGCTTTGAGAGATGCGCATTTGATATATTTTCTTAACTGCCCTGAATGGGAAAGATTTCCTGTTCCCAGTACACATTTATTCTGTAAAATGTGTTAACAAAAGGGCTTGTATGCAAGGAAGAGGTATAGTTTAAAATAATGTTAAATTCCTATCATTATATTAGCTAATATTACCTGTCAGGGCAGTAATAAGCACTTTACTGGTTTCGAAGCAAAATTTATATCCATATAAAGACATAAAAACTATACGGCACATTACTAACATGCCAATTTGTGTCCTTATTAGCAGGATGGGGCTTTTCTGACCAGATCCTTTCTAGAAGGAAACTCCTCTGTGATGACATTGTATCTGCAGTCTAGCTATCTGAATTTCTGCTG
>NW_009694117.1:10517-12502 GCF_000703405.1 Apaloderma vittatum
AGTTAGCTTATTTGAAACCCTTGAGGATGAGCCTGATGAGTCAATTTATCCAGTGTTTAAACTGTTTATTAGTAAATTACTTTTTTTTTTCACACCACATATACCACGTAGTTTGACCTGAAGTAAACCATCATTGTAAATCATTTGCTCTGATTATCTTTTCTTTCTCCTACTCCCAGAAGACTCATCAACAGTTAGCAAACCAGAAGAATCTCTATGTAGTGGAGTTTCGGGAGGAGCAGGGCCCTCTGCCCATCGTTGTGGCACTGCCTGAGGGCACCGTCCGCGAGGATCCTGAGCCTGAAGATGAGGTTCCAGACACAAAGCTGGAATGGAGCGACGTGAAAGAAGCTCAGGGAATGAAGAAATCTCCCTGGGCGAATGTCAGACGGACAGTATGGTAAAAGCTTCAGTTCCCTCTGTCTCTTCTGGTCAGAGATCCAAGTGGGAAAGTCCAGTCCCAAGGGACAGGTTGTCTAGGCTTGCATTTCAGAGGAGAGCACCAGTAGCTCTCTCATGCTATTCATATTGCTGGTCCCAATCCTACCATTCAGTAACACTTTGCTTTCCCACAGTTCTTGTGGCTACTGTTCAGCTACTGCCGTTAACGTGGAAACAGCCAGTGAACATGACTTTGTAAGCATCCATTTACTTGATTTCTGAAGATGATGTTTAATCACAAGCCCTTAGGAAACTATGGAAAAGATAAGATTGTGAAAGTAATAAAGAATCCTCAGAACGACTTGAGTGTGGGCTTGTTGGCGTCTTTTTTTGCAAAATGCCAATGTCTGTGCAACCCAAACTGAGATCTTGCACCACGTTTTCCCAGCTCGTGAGGTGCATAGGCCATCACTCAATACAAGGGTCCAAGCCTGTTTTTGGGAGTAGAGGTCTGCAGGCAAACATCTTCCTCGAATCCTTCTTGGTCACTCAGTAATTTCTGTTCTCACTGCTAGGGCAAGGTAAAGCAACACAGTGTTCTCAGTAGATCTTTTTTCCATTAACCAAAGCACTGGGAATAGTCTGACTGATTTGTAGCTGCTGCTTCCAAGAGAATCCACACAAGCCTTGCAGGCCCCCCTTGTGTGCTAGCAGAAATGAGGAGCTGCAAGCTAAAGAAGTGGTAGAGGGAACGTCTTTAGTCTCTTCCGCCCGGACCCAGCCCACAGGGAAGTCTGTTGCCTCCCTGGAGCTCAGATTAGGGACATTACCAAGAAAAACTCCTTAGTCTGGTGCATCCTGCTGATGACTACCCATTGCTGGTTGTCCAGGCTGGCGGTGATGAGATCAAACAAAGGAGTACAAAGAGAATTAAAAAGGTCCCCATGTGTTGCCTGATCTAGTTGAGAGGCATCTCTGCCCATGACAGGGAGGTTGGATTAAATGATCTTTGAGGTCCCTTTCTAGGCCATTCTTTGATTCTATGATTTTAAGTCACTAGGCCAGTGGGTCAAAGGATCGGGGGCACAGGTAGTTTTCTCTTCTATCCCTTCAGTAGCAGGTATGAATACTGAAAGAGACAGAAAAGTACATGCAGTTAATGCATGGCTTAAAGGCTGGGGAAGTTGATGCAGCACCAGGCATGAGAGATATAGATGGAGTGGGGCTGTCTCAGAGAGGGAGGAGGATTCTTGCTGGTGAGTTGGCAGGATTAATCGATAGGGCTTTAAACTAGGTTGGAAGGGGGAAGGGGATAAAACCTGGCTCACTACAGACAAGCCAGGGGAAAGTATCCCAGGGTTAGGTGTCAGAAAAATGACACTGCTTAAGTGCATCCACTCCAACATGGATGGCACAAACAACGGTAACAGATGCTTCTCCATTAGATCTCTTAAGTGTCTGTATACCAATGCAAGAAGCAGGGGGAATAAGCAGGGGGAATTAGAACTCTGTGTGTGGTTGGAGAGCTACGATCTCATTGCGATTACAGAGATGTGGTGGGACAACTCATAACTGGAATGTGGGCCTTGATGGCTCTGTCCTTT
>NW_009694117.1:12867-13151 GCF_000703405.1 Apaloderma vittatum
TATGCTTACCTATAAGGAGGGTCTGGTTGAAGCAGTGAAGATTGAGGGCAATCTTGGCTGCAGCAACCATGAGATGGTAGAGTTCAGGATCTCGTGTGGTAGGAACAGAATACCAAGTAGGATCGCAACTCTGGACTTCAGCAGGGCCAACTTTGGCCTTTTCAAGCAATTGCTAGGGGAAAAGCCCATGGGACAGGGACCCCGAAGGTAAAGGGGCCCAAGAGAGCTGGTCAGTATTCAAGGACTTCTTCCTTGCTCAGGATCAGTGCATCCCAACAGGTAGG
>NW_009694118.1:0-5790 GCF_000703405.1 Apaloderma vittatum
AGTTTCCAGGATGGTGTGCAGCTGGTATGCACAAATTTCTTCCACAAAAGTCCCCTAGACTAGTCCCCCTAGTCCCCCTTAGATGTCTGTAACATCAAGGGAGTTTGATGTGCTGACTCTAAGAGCAACCACATGGAGGATGGAGTGAAGACACCGTGGTCAGTCTCTGTGCACATAAGAGGAAATAGAACTGATAAGCTGCATATATGTTACCCTGGGCCAACAGTCTGTCATCTTTTGACAAAATGCTGTCCTTTGGGTGAACTATGCTCATTATAATCTCATTATAATGCCAAAACACACCTCCATCCCAAAAGCTACCCTTCTCCAAAGTGCAACCACTCCTCACTGAGTTTGCACTCTGACTTTAAAAGCGAAGTGAGGAAAATGTGCACCAATCATGATAAAGGTATATATGACTGGAGTCACTCAAACTCCACCTGAAAGATAACAAACAATATAAAAACGGCCCAAGAGAGGGGAGACATTAGAGAAGACACCATTAGAGAAGATACCATCACTCTCAGGGAATATACCACAATGGATCACCTATGACTTCTGGGAACAGTTGGTGGGTTGAGCCTCTCTTCCCTCCCTATAGGGATGTCTTTGGGTAAGATTTGAACACCCGGTTATACTGAGTGCTTCCCCAGGACATTTAGAAAATCTCTGTGAGAGAATTGCTTTGTAATATAACGTATTTTTAGCCAAGCTGTATAATCTCCACTTTTTCATGTGCTTTGCAGACAGTCACTGTCATCAGCAATCAGAACAAATTTGTGTATCTGTTGCTTCAACAAATTATATTATTTCTTGATCTAGCTGTGGGAGTTCTTAACTGAACATTGCAAGACAAGATAAGTTTGCCCATGAGAGCCCCTGTTGGCACTGCCATGCTGAGTCTGGCTGTGAGAGTTCTTACTGAACATCGTCACACTCGTTAAGGCTGGCCATGTCAGTCCAGGAACATGCATTGCATTGTTAGTCCAGACTATTAACGCCCAATTTGGCACCACTCAGACTCTAAGCCTAGCCATCCCCAGCCCGTCTGATATCTGAGGACAAGCTGGAACACAACAAGGTTTAGTTACTGCCAAACTAATTTGTCCTTTCTTTAACACAACACCAGGACATACACCAAACCCAGGCCTTTTTGGAGAGGTAACTGAGTATCAGGTGGGATATAGTAACACATCACAGGGAGCACTGAGTCTGCATGAGGGTAGTGAGACTGACAAGCCTATGTTTTACATGCAAGGAAAAGAAAAACAATTGGAAACTGCATATTAATTAACAAAAGAAAGTTTTCCAGATTGTGATCTCAAACATTCAGTTGGATTTTTATTTTGTCAATCTTACACCAACTGAAACCCGGTGTCAGTCTCATAGATAGAAATACCTACTTTTGGAATGTCTGCATGTATACTAGACATCCATTCAAATAAATAGCTCACCCTCTAATGAGTATGATTAGCTGAATTGTTTTCCTAGTATCCATCAGACGGGATTCATTTGACTATAGTTAGGTCTCTAGTACTGTTTTTCATATCCTGCACTCTAATCTGGCCTAAAGTTTCTGTTACAGAAGGAAGTCTCTCATGAGCCCCTGTGTTTGAGCTGCCAGTCCCTTAAAATTTCTCACAAAATTTAAGGCATGTTATTACATGTCTCCTTTTAGGTACTTGAATTACTACACAAATATCAAGTCTGTGCTATGTACTTATGGAAATAATGACAAAGATTTTGCTATCTGGTACAAAAATTACATTGTAAAAATAATTTTTATTCATGTAAACATGTCTTTTTGCAAGGTTCGCTGTCATTCTTCTAGAGTCTTATAGGCACAGAGAGGATACATCAAGAGGGTAATTTTTTTTCCCATATCAAGACTCTTATTTGAGATGGGTGGATAGACTCAGTTTCTGAACATGCTTTGATCTGTTTGGTGGGTTTTCTGAGGCGGCCAAAGAAAGTCTATTATTCCAAATTATTTGAAAGTAATCCTGTCACAAAAATCTTCAGATTTATTTATTACAGAACATTTTTTTTCTGAGAAATTATAAACTCATGCAACATGGGTAATTTAAAAAATTCTTGTATTTATGTAAAAATTTGAAAACATTCTATTAAACTGTATTATTTTAACATACATTTTTCATAGTTAAAGTATTTCAGATTGAACAAAAGAAACAACACTAGGGTTCAGGATTAACAACAAGAGAAAGTATGGAGAATTGTCACAAGATATTTAGGCAATCAGCCTTTTTGGAAATGGATCAGAAATTATTTAGCCCTTCATCTTCTTTTGTACAGGAAGGCTGTTCTACAATTGTACTACTCTGACAGCTGTAAAACATCAGTTTCTCTCCCAGCTGTACTCATGATCACTTTATAGCAATTTATACTTCTACTGATAGGTTTTTTTCCTCATTTTCTTTCTCGTGTCAGTGTGACACTGAAAATATTTTGATGTTGCGTTCTAGCAGCCTTTTTCATATTAGTGTCTCAGTTACACAACAGTAATCGACATACCTAGGGTCTTCTTATTCCTTCTGAATACTATTAAATTTTTCCCATTTTATAGCAAAATTTCTTCTTAGTAATCTTTGCATACTTGACCTTATACTTTTTCTTACTCAGTTTAATCATTCTATTGTGATCATCATTGTTAAATCTGACCCTGGAAAGTAATGAAGGAATCACATTAAAATTTGTTTGTATCTAAAGATATCTTGGGAGCAAGATCTAAACCAAGACTTGTGCTTTAAAGCAACTTTTTTAATGCCTACATCTCCAAAACATTGCCATATACTTTACTTTTCAAGATTTTTTTTTTTAGTAGATACCTTCAAAGATCTACAGAAAATTAAAAGTTGAGGAACTGAAAGAAACCCCCACTGACATTAGAGAAATAATTCCTATTTTAGTAATCAGATGCCATTTATGGTAATCTTCACAAGGAATTGATTCACTGTTCTGCTAAACTTTACAATTCACAACATGGTCTATGATAGTTTATGGAGAAGAGAATAGATTTCAGAGAGAATCTGGAAAAATATTAGTGGCCACATCTAAAACACTCTGGTAAAGTTCTTGAAATTTTTGACAGTAAAAAATCAGGGGGGTTGTTCTGGAAAGGAACATCAGAAACACTGCAAAAATCCATTCCTCATGAAGCTGTCAGATGTAACATAGATACCGTGAACTACTGGGAAAACAAATCTGTAGTATTATGGGAAGTAAGCAGAACTCGTCAATACGTTTTTCAGTGACAACTTTTATATGTCTCAGAAATTATGACATTATCTTTCATTGTTCCTTCACAGATTATAATGGAATAAACAATTCAATCACTGATGCTAAATACCTATACAATAGAATCTGCCAAAATCCTGAATTAGCTGAGCTAACATCTGTTAAACTTGAGATGTAGAATGAATTTCTCAAAATATAAATAAATATAGCTCTGAATATGCTTGGAATGAGTATGCTTTCTATATGCATCCATATTCAAACAATGACTTGTACTTAAAATTGAGCCATAGTCATGTGATACTCCTTACAGTCTTGCTTAAGATGCTTAATGATAAGATGCTTAAGCTTCATTCACTGCTATTTTTCTCCTGTTTGAGTTATTCATTGCTCTTTTTTAAAATTCTTTGAAAGCAGGTGATAGTGATGCACTCTGTGTCAGAAAGGAAATCTGCATGCCTCTTAACATAAGCTGTTACAAAACCCTTGAAATGCATGTATCAGGTCCTTTACTGAACCATAACAATCTTTATAGATTAAATAATGGTTTGAGAAATAGACTAACTTCTCTACGGTTATGTCACAATAACTAATAATTTCATTTGTATTACAACTTGTGTCTCTGGATGGTGTTTCTTTTATACGAGTAATAAAGTCCAGTATAAACAGTTAATAGAATTTTTATGCAATACCATTGTTTTATACAATCAATCATCTTTTCAAAATCTTATAACATTTATAAAGTCTTATAACAGTGGATCTTTGTTTACTTAAGCATCATCTGCAGCAATTGCACATAAAGTGATTGAGTGAGGCTGTTGGTACTTCCAGTAGCAGCCATGAGTGATGCCATCATAAGTGCTGAGAGAAGTAGCTCTCATCTCTGTATACATGAGCCGTCTATAGATTAGACACCTTACTCCTCCCCAGCATCAAGTCACAATTTGAACAGCATGCTACCTTTTCTCAAACATTCAAGAAATATATTTCAGGTTTTGACAGCACCTGATGGACAAACAGAAATGGAAACTTTTCTATTTCTTGGCTTCTACCACAGTGTTGCACTGATAGAAGATGCAAAACGTTTTCTGACTGCTACCGTGTTTATCCTGAATATACCTGATGTAACAAGAGTAATTAAAGTGATGTAACTGGGAAATGACAGAAGATACTAAAGTCACTAACACTGATGATAATTTCTCTACATAGGAATACAAATTAAACTGAAGCACTAAAAAAGTGGTTATGAAAGCATTCTGAATTTGTAAAAGAGAGCAGTCCCAAGATGGAGATATATCTAATGTACATTAAGGTAAGCAAACCCATCAGCGAGCACAAGAGACTTCTAATTAGTAGTTAAACAAGTCTAACACATTCCAGTCAGAATTGTAGTTTTCTTGAATCCCTCAAGATTCACGCTGGTCACCAAAAATAGCTGTCTTGGTTTAACCTCAGCTGAGAGCTCAGCCTCACACGGCCACTTGCTTACTCCTCTGAAGTGGGCTGGATGAGAGAATTAGAAGGGTAAAAGTGAGAAAAAATTGCAGGTTGAGTTCTAGATAGTTTAATAGGTAAAGCAAAAGTTGTGAACATGGGCAAAACAAACCAAGGAATTCATTCACCACTTCCCATAGGCAAGAAGGTGTTCAGTCATCTCCAGGAAAGCAGGGCTCCTGCATATATAACAGTGACTTGGAAAGACAAACACCATCACTTTGAACATCTTTCCCTTCCTTCTCCTCACAGTTTTATATGCTGAGCATGACATCATATGGTATTGGACAACCCTTTGGTCAGCTGTGTCCCTTCCCAACAACTTGTGCACCCCCAGGCTCCTCTCTGCTGTGGTAGAGTGAGGAGCAGAAAAGGCCTTGACTCTGTGTAAGCACTGATAAGTAATTAAAGAAACCCATTCCTGTGTTATCAATACTGTTTTGGTCATAGAGTCATAGAATCATAGAACAATTCAGGTTGGAAAAGACCCCTGGGATCATCGAGTCCAACCATTAACCCTACACTACAAGTTCACCCCTAAACCATATCACTCAACATCATATCTAAGGGACACTTAAATACATCCAGGGATGGCAACTCAACCAGCTCCCTAGGCAATCTATTCCAGTGTCTGACCACTCTTTCTGTGAAGAATCTCTTCCTAATGTCCCGTCCAAACTTGCCCTGTTGCAACTTGCAACCATTCCCCCTGGTTCTGCCCCTAATTACCTGTGAGAAGAGACCAGCACCAACATCTCTACAATGCCCTTTCAAGTAATTGTAGAGCATGATGAGGTCCCCCCTCAGCCTCCTCTTCATCAAACTGAACAGTCCCAGCTCCCTCAATCACTCCTCATAGGTCTGTTCTCCAGGCCCTTCACCAGCTTTGTTGCCCTCCTCTGCACTCGCTCCAACACCTCGATATCTCTCTTATACTGAGGTGACCAAAACTGAACAAAATACTCAAGGGGCGACCTCACCAGTGCTGAATACAGAGGGACAATCACCTCGCGTCTTCTGTTGGTCACAAAATTTCTAATACAA
>NW_009694119.1:0-4892 GCF_000703405.1 Apaloderma vittatum
AAACCTTTTTTATTATCTTTGATGTCCCTATTCTTGGTGGGAGACACTTTTTGACAGCTGATGAAGGAAAAAAATTAACCAAACTATTTCTCCTTAAAACATTTTAAATTATTATTTTCTAAAAATCACCAGATATCATCCTATAAAAATATAAAACACTTCCCTGCCTCACTAGGAGTATGCCATACAATCACTATTTAGAAGCCAACAGCCAGCTTTCCATGTTAGGACTTGCAACAGACAAGGGAAATTTAAGTACTTCTCAAAGTCTTCAGGTAATTCAGGAAATGCTTTAGACCAGTAGCATTTTCTGAAGAGTTTTAGCAGCTAAGATTTTAATACAATATCAACTAAACTTTCTTCCAGAATGCCTAATGACATGTGGTCCCCAGCTCCTTTTGTCTGACCACAAACATATGAACAGTACAAACTCTAGAGACAAAGCTTTTGCCAGCATATAAAAAAGTGCATTTTTCCTGCAAGATTTCACCACCAACACACATAGAATTTCAAGAGAATTTCAATCCTCAACATATCAAAGTAAACATGCAGAACCCAGTTTAACCTCACTTAGCACACTGTAAACACAACTCCATTAACACTCCTGGATGAGCTCAAAAAAGGACAATTTTGTCTAAGTATTAATTATGCAAATTAAATAAGTATATGCCTTTAAATATATTTATCTTGCAGAAATGATCCAAAATTCTAACTTCATTAGAATTATTGTCTAAATAGCACACTTTAGTTTATATCGAATATAGGCTTAATTTGGGGGGAACTTGGTGTCATTTGTTTCCAAGTTGCTTTCAGCCTCCTACCTGAGACGTTCTTGGTGTAGAGCAACGTGCTGCAGGTACAGCCTGTTGGGTAACTGGCATCTTCAGTTGGTCACAATTTTCAATGAAGTGAGAAGAGAAAAAAGGTAAAGAGCAGAAAGTACATTTTTCCAGATAGTTCTTTGCTAGTGTGAGATAAAACTAGCTGATATCTGTCCATTATTGATCAATACTTGCATGAGTAGCTGCAACACAGATGAGCAGCTGTAGACTGAAAATACTGAAGTCTATTCAGCACCTCTTCTGGGTGCTTCTTGGTGACAACTATACGTATTCATCCCAAACAACAGATTAAATATTCACTTAAACTGCTTCTATGATAATCAACTGCAGCTTGGAAGTTTTTTTTCAAACTACTGCTAGTTTTTCCTCTAGTTTTGGCAACCAGCTCTAGCTCTCATCTTCTTCCCCTCAAAATGCATAGAAAAGAAGAAAAAAAATATTAAGCGTATGAAGCGTTGGGAATTAAGAACATGCCCATCAGATTCTTTTTTTCTCTAGTTTTGTAAGACCTGTTCTGGAGAGTTTTTCCCCTTTCCACCTTCCTCCAGTTAATAGTCATCACAGCACCATCGTGGGGCACAGAGAGGAAATTTGGGTTAGCTGAAATGATGTCTGAAGCAATTTCTGCAAGTAAGACTGTGTCCTTGCCGGTGTTCCTGGTGAGAACAGAAACCTGCACTACAGGGTAGAAGACAACTAGCAAGGAGACAGTTCAACGGGCAGAGAACAACACTTAATGGTCCTCCACTCAACAAAATGCTTCTTTTGGACTTGTCTTCCTGGGATATCATGCCTGTTTTGAAGTATCCAATTCATTCATTTTGCCTGTAACTTCAGTCCCTGCAAGCTGAAGCTTCCGGAGCTCTGATCATGCTCTGGCAAAATCCTACTAATAATAAGAAGAAAGGACAGAAAAAGAAAGGAGACAAGTGTAAGGGAGAAAGGAAAAGACTGAGAAGTTGCACTCTCCAAAGGAGGAGAAATAGGAGATTCAAGTCAAACACTTATATTGTTGAGAATTTAGCTAAAGCCAGTATAAGTGGCTTTATTATCCAGTGGCTGGTATTATCCAGTCTCTAACTGCAACTGGGCAGAACAAAAATCAGAGGGAACAGAGACACAGGGACTGATCTCAAGAAATATGTGGTTGAGGAGATAATCCTTTTTTTTTTTTCCTTAAACTCATTATTGGCCCTGAGAAAATTAATATCAGCTAAAGTAAATAAAGCACAAGCAAACAAACATAAAACAAAAAAGCCTGAAACCATCAAAAAACAAAGAAAATCCAAACTTTTAGGGACTCTAATTAGAAACCCTGCCTTCTAAAACACATGAACTCATAGTATAACCCACCATACATGTTGGCACATACTGCCAAAAACACTCAAAGCCCAGAAGTTTAAAAGTTTATTTTTAACTTACTGATGGGATAACTACTTTTGTGTATCTCTAACTTTAATGAATGGGTTAATTAAAACAAAAATGCAAGCATATATACACAAACATCTGCCTTGGATGACTTCACTACTACCACCCTGTAACGGCTTTGTAAGGCTGTATCTCAAGTGGCACGTTATTGGCATTTCTAGAGATGACAACAACAATAGTTCCAAGTCAGATTAACATGAACATTTTGTTGCCGTGCTGACAAACTCTGTGCTAAACATGATGCAACACTTGGTGGGCGGAAAGAATTTTTTTTTCCTTCACACTATTCCTGGTGATAAAGGCCAAAATTAAATTTTTGAAAATTACCCTTCTGTTGCTCTAGCACCATCATTCCTGAACTGTATGGTACTATTACTGCCAGAATCTTTTCTCTTCCAAGTTTGACAGAAGCTTCCTTTCTGTGAGCAACATACATCTAACTACAGCAACTGTCACGCAGCTGTAGTCCCAGGGAAGTTTGATCAGCTACACTCAAGCCAAAATAATTTGACAGCAGGAAGAAATACCTCACTTGTTGGATGAAGATACGCTGTAATGGAAGGCCTTACATGATTTTCTACATAGATGGGAGCGATCTGTGGAAGAATGGATTCTCATCCATGAATAAGAAAGTAACTGTCATAGCTGGAACCTATTTCATTTTTCTTAAACAGTGCCTCCCACTGAGAAACCAAATACAGTGCTGTTTCTCAAACACTGATACTACTTCTCTTCCAAGATCATGAAAAATGCAGTGAAGAAAAGAAGATCTCACTTTACACAGCGGGGTGGATGGGATGGACAAAAGGAGGGGGACCCAGTGCAGGAACACCTACTTTCTTTAGTGTAAACCTGCCCCATACTAAATTGCATAGCGAAGCTAGAAAAACAAATACATAATTTTGTGACAAACTGCAGGACTTCACCTTCCAGGTATTACTCTTATATACAAACATGAATTTACTTAAAAGATCCCACCATCCCCCCAAAAAAGCCAAACATACCTACTACAGCTTATACTGTACTCACAGTAAATCTAAATTAGGGTATTTTACTTAAAATCTATATAGAACATTAGCATATAAAATATTGAGCATTGTGCATAAAAGAATTCTTCTTTACTTGCTTGTGTCATTTATACATACAAGGAAGCAATGCAAGACAATATCAGTGTAATCATAGAATCACAGCATTTTGTTTGGAAAACATCCTTAAGTCCGAGTCCAACAATTAATCTAACACTGTCAAGTCCACCACTAAACCTAAAGTATGTCCTGCAGTGCCACATCTGCACATCTTTTAAACATCTCCAGGGACGGTGACTCAACCACATTCCTGGACAGCCTGTTTCAATGCTTAAGCACCCCTTCAGTGAAAAAAAATATTCCTAATATCCAATCTAAATCTCCACTGGCACAAGTTGAAATTGTTTCCTCTCATTCTGTCACTTGTTACCTCGGAGAATAGACTGGCACCCACTTCACAACAACTCCCTTTCAGGCAGTTGTAGAGAAAGTTATCCCTCTAAGCCTCCTTTCTCCAGGCTGAACACCACAAGTTCCCTCAGCCACTCCTCAGTAAGACTTATTCTTTAAACCTTTTACCAGCTTCATTGCCCTTCTTCAGTGTCCTGGTTTCAGCTGGGACAGAGTTAATTTTCTAGAAGCTGGCACAGTGCTGTGCTTTGGACTTAGGATGAGAATAATGGTGATAACACACTGATGTTTTAGTTGTTGCTAAGCACTGCTTATTCTAAGCCAAGGTTTTTTTAGTCTCCCATGCTCTGCCAGTGAGGATTTGCACAAGAAGCTGGGAGGTAGCATGGCTAGGGCAGCTGACCCAACCCAGCCAAAGGGATATTCCATACCACTGAACATCACGCTTGGTATATAAACTCGGGGAGCTGGCCAGGAGGGGCTGATCACTGCTCAGGGACTGGTTGGGCATTGGTCAGTGGGTGCTGAGCAACTGCATTGTGCATCACTTGTCTTTCTTGGGTTTGTTTTTTTTTCATCTTCCTTTGCATTACTATTAGTAATTGCAGTATTACATTTTATTTCAGTTATTAAATTGTTCTTAAACTGTTCTTATCTCAATCCACAAGTTTTATCTTGTTCTCTTTCCAACTCTCCTCCCTATGGCTCCAAGGGGTGGAGAGTGAGTGAGGTGGCTGGTTGCCAGGGGGGGTTAAACCATGACGCTTGGACACAATTCATTATCTCAAAACTGAACACAGTATTCAAGGTGCGGTCTCACCAGTGCTGAGTACAGCAGGCTGCCTAGAGTAACTGTAGCATTATAACTCCATGGTAATCCAGCACCACGTAAAAGATAACCATAGTCTGTTTCACAAACAGTGGAGCCACACTATAGTTTTTCTTGAAGTTTTTAATATATGCAAAGAGATTTCTTTCTGCAAAATAGAGGAAGAGAGTAAATAACAAAAAGTTATCCTTTTCAACAAACTTACAAAAAATAAGTGGTTTCAATAATTAACAAGCTGTGTAATCCTAGCTAGCTCTACAGATTTTTACCTTAAAAAAATATTAAAAAAAAAATCTACAGTGCAATTTGAAATTACTCAGTCGTGCATAATGGAAATGATTTAATTTGGGGGGGGGG
>NW_009694119.1:4908-27738 GCF_000703405.1 Apaloderma vittatum
CACAAGGAGCCAATTACAAGGGTTGTAAGGTCCTCAGTTAAATGACTGGAAAATACCGCTAGATCCCTGTTAGAGAAGTTCTGATTCTGATGAGTTTGGAAATCTGTGTGCATTTGTAGCAAATACTACTGCAATAATTAAACATCTAAAATATCACCAGACTGAGTTAAGAACTTTGAGCCTGAGTCATGAAGTTTCTGCAGACATTGAGAATCAAAGAATACAGAGAAGTGAAAACACAAAAGCGTCAGGGATCCACAAAAACACATCACCCGTTTTGAGAGACAGAAACTGTCAAAGGGCAAAAGATTGCTTTTATATAAGAAATACTACGATGCCTGTTCCATGGCTGTAAATGTTCAGTAACACCACAGAAAAAGTGGCACAGGGCAGTAAAAAAGTAGCGCAGAAACAAAATTGGGTTTTTTGCTTTCACCCTTTAGGGTCTGACAGAAGCCTCCTTCAGAAGAGCAGAGTTGCGTCCGCCCTTCTCAGCAACAAGAACAAATTCCTGTGTGGACTACTGCTGAAAGTTATTTTTGCCATAAAAAGTAGTGGATTTGCTTTGCTGTTGGGTTGGCTCTGGTGGTTTTTGTTGTTTTTTTTTGGGGGAGGGGGGGTTGTGTTGGGTTTTTTTGAAGTCAACATGCTAGGCAAATAGTAAAGCAGAAAAGTAGTTCTAAAGGAAAAGGAGGGCTTTATTATACTATTTTTAAATGCCAATAGGATTCAACATTTTGCTTAATCTAAAGGTACTTTGAGATATACTTAATATAGTAAGGCCTAAGGGCTGAGGTTGACTTTACAGATCAGGTATACCTTGAAGTATTATTAAACTCTAAAGAACTATCTCAACAAAAAGCCTTTTTTTCTAAATGAGTGTAACTGTTCCACTGATGTAGGGTATCAGATCATGTAGACAGTAAAAAAAAGCCCTTAATGTTTCCACTTAGGTAATTATTGCTTTTCTATTAAGACATTTGGAAGCTACACATATCTGTGAAATTGCAGACCTACCTGCTAAGTACAGAGGTGCTCTGCACTGTAGAGGTAAAACTAGTTCTAAGAGAGACTATATACCAAAAGTTTCTAGAAAAATTACTTGTTTTGTGAGCATTCTTCATAGATTTACAACTTCTGTTGTTTTAGTTGTGGTTTTTTTTCTGGATTAAAACCTCTGTGTTACAACCCCAACAAAAGCAAAAAAAAAGTTGATTCACCAGGAAAGGTATTTCCAAACTAAGCATCAGTGAAGTATGTTCAGGATACTCACGTTTATTTTTACTTTCAGACTCTTTGTTCTTTTCCAAAATGCATAACTAATATTTGAGCATTTCTGTGACCACTTTGGAGAAACTGGTAAAATGCAGTTTGCCAAAATAAAATTAAATTTAAAACAAAAAATCTACTAAAACCCTGAAAGGAAACCGTCACAAACAGAATTACAACCTCTTGACCACATAATAATGAAGGAAATTAACAGACTGACAGTCAACAGTATTTTAAAGAGCAATTAAAGCCTACGTCATAAAACTCTCTTTACCTTTGCATAGCTCGGGATGATTTACAATTTCTATTCAAATAAACAATAATCTCACTCAAAGTTTCACTCCCTGAATTCTACAGTCATAGAATCACTGAGGTTCAAAAAGACCTCTAAGATCATCTAGTCCAACCATCAACAAAACACTACTGACCACTAAATGGTGCCCCAAAGTGTCACACCTACACTTTTAACACCTCCAGAGATGGCAACTCCATCTCCCTGGGCAGCCTGTTCCAATGCTTCACTGCTCCTTCAGTAAAGGAGTTTTTCCTAATACCCAATCTAAAGCTCCCCTGGTACAACTTGAGCCCACTTCCTCTCATCTAATTTCTTGTTACTTGGGAGAAGAGACCAACACCCACCTCACTACAACCTCCTTTCAGGTAGTGGTAGGAGCAATAAGGTCTCCCCTTAGCCTCCTCTTGTCCAGATTAAACAATCCCAGTTCACTCAGTCACTCCGCATAAGACATGTTCTCCAGGCCCCTCAACAGCTTCACTGCCCTTCTCTGGACTCAGTCGAGCACCTCAATGTCTTTCTTGAACTGCGGCACCCAAAACTGAGCAGTTTGATTCCTGCACTATTGTCTGTGTGCCTGTTTCCATATGGAAAAACCTGAATGAAACAAGACTATGCAATATTTCCATGCAAATAAAGCTACACACTAGGTAAGAATATTACTGCACAAGCTAATAAAATAAAACCAAAAAAACCCACAAACCCAAACTCTTAAGAAACGTCTAAAGTACTGAAAAGTCTAAAGCCTTAGAAATGTCCACGTAACCATAAACTTTTTCACAAAACCCTTCATTTTTGTCAGCTGCTTGCTTTGGTCAAAGCAGGTCACTTTCACCCTTGCCTGGCTCTTTATTAAAAAAAAGGCCAATGAAAGCCATTAAATAACCACTTTCCAGCTGGGACTCTTCCAGTGACAACATAAAATATTCAGAGCAGCGGAGCGTACTCTGCTACATTGAGTCTGATGCAGAATAAAGTTAAAATAGCAGAATGCATTGGACACCGTAAGCAGGCAAGTGGTTTGGATAGCTTACACGTACAAAAAAGTTTCAGAAATCTGTCATTCTAGGGGAAAATAATGGCTCTACAGGAATACTAGTGGCTTTACTTTCTCCGAACCAAATTTATATACTGCAAAATCTCACTCACTAGACACACAGCAACTCCAGGGAATAAGATCATAGTAAACTATGGCTTTAAAACATTCTCATGAAGTTAAATCACTTGCAAAATAATTTAGAATAACCAGGATTAATGCTACTTTTATGCACTTAAGTCACGCAATCTACAAACATTAACATAACATCACTGTGATTCACTATCAAAAATGGTGCTGTCACTTGCCTACTGACACTGCCCCTTTTAACACGCACGCACTTCATGTCACTCAGAGTGGCCTGCACAGGTAGCCTCACTCTTGCTCCATAAAGCCATGCATGTAACTGAATAAAATATTATTTTAACTTTTTCACTCTACTTAAAATTCAGCTAAGTCAGCTCTGAGAGCAGCAGTGTTGTTTAGGACCTGTGGCCTCCCTGCCTCATTTATAACAGGATTTATAAAAGCAGGACGAGGGAAATTTTATTTAGCAAGTTTCTGAAAAACAAAAGACAAGTATTTCAAAACTTGCCCCAAGTGAAAAAAATAAAAATAACTTTTGGAAAACATGGCAATCAAGGCTTGATTTCTAAGAGTCAGCAATGGCTCATGGGGCTTCTAAACATACCTGGCTTTCTGCAAGCCCTGAGCATGCCAGGGCAAAAACAGAGGGGCCAAGAACCCAGACTCTGGAAGGCCCTATTGTGAAACAGGGAGTCCTGGCCCTGCCCTAAAAATCTCAGAAAGAAGGACCACAGGGTTCCTGGGTCTGTGGATCAACGCAATCATCAGAGAAGCTCTGTCTAAAACTGCCAAGCGAAAGCTGAGCTAGCAGGAAACAAGCAGTTTCCAATGGTCTGTTTCATTAGAATTTCAAAAAGACACATTTACACAAACACTTTGGGTTACAATGAATTTAAATTTTCCAGCCAAAAATGGTTTTGTCACAAGTCTCCACCATTCCTGCCACCAAATTAAAAATGATAAAAGGAATGAATCTGTTACACAATTCTGTCCAGCTGGATTCTTTCTCTGCAGCTATTGCAGAATTCTTACACGACCCACAGCCAACAAAATTTTTCACCCATGCTTGCCGATCAAGTGCTGAGCATTTTCTGTATCCAGCCTGAAACTGCCAGATATGCTGAAATATGCTGAACCCTCACAGCTACAACTGCAAGTTAATGAGTGCTGGAGCTCCGAACAGAAAAAGTACTGTTAACATATTAAAAGTTTTAAATGCTCTTGACAAAGTGACAGTATTCAGTATCCTGATCCATAAAAACGTTATTCTCTTTTTTAGCTACCTCATCATTAAGAGAAATGTACTACCACTGACCTACTGACATCTCAGTACTGATTCTCTTGCTTTGATGCTGCACAACACCCACACAACATAGCCATGTCAAAATATGTTATTCTCAAAACAAAAATTACAAGCTCAGACTTCCTTATGCCAGATCCTGCTGCAAGAAATTAAGTAATTTCAGAAACAAAATAATTACTTTCATTAATACTATTGATAACATTTTTGTAGGAGCAATCAGTGTTGGTATTGCTGTCAAGCTGTCACTGGTGTCTGATCGCTTAACAAACTTGCAGTCACGGAAATAGCTCAGCTATAGCTCCAAAGACTGATTATTTTCTAAGCTCGGGGTAGCAGGGTGTTTCCATATTATGCCCTTCGTATAAATCAAGTTTCCCAGAATGACCTCCAAACAGAGAAAAAACATGTTCTCACTGCTCCTCCTTGCCCTCTTCTAACATATCACCCAACCAGAAGCATGGAGAAACAAAGACAATGAATAATTATTAGAAGAAAAACATTATCAACCTTATCCCAAACTATTTATTTTAATCTTTAACAATTTTTCCATTAGGGAGGAGATGTCAAGTGGAATATAAATCATCATGACACATAACAGTTTGGCAGAAGAAGGATTTTGAAAGATTAGGCTAGCATAAAGTTTGTATCAGTGTAATTGTTAACCATAACTGGAAGCTACTGTTGATACTGTAATTCATTTCAAAACAAAGATGCTTACTCTCTCTGTAGGGATTAAATGGATCTCCCACTTCAAGCAAACATAATTTACTAAAGCATGAGTTAGACTAGCCTTTATCCTTTCATCTTATACATAATACTGACATTCCAATAAGACAACTCAAAGCAACAATAAAAACCAAATACAACTGCATTTAGTTATTTGAAATAACAAAGAAAACTGATGTATGCTATCCCTGAACTCCAGAAGGCAATCTGTTAGTGCATTACATTAATGTAGATGTTCTAGCAACGCTTCCTTTCCGAAAAAGCTTCCTATGTATGAAATCGGATTTTACAGGTATTTCCAGATACTCAGTCTAATTTCCCTCTAATTTGCACACAGTTATGATGGCAGAACAATAAAGAACAAACTGATGTACAATACCCTGAAATGCATTAAATGTCTAGAACCTCTAGGTTCCAAATCTGTCTAAGGATACCAAATATATTTGATTCCTCCTTTCAGACAACATAGTGCATTTTGATATAAATGCAGTTCTTCTGAAATGGCCAAGACTTAAAGACCTCAGCAAGTGGCTACGGATTATGCTAAGGAGTTTAGTAACCTGCTGCAAAACCTGGTCTAGAATCCTATTCATAACCCAGAAGGTCCTCCCTGATACACCATCACAACAATTTTGCAACAAAGGGGTTCCTATCCTTAAAAGGCCTGTCAACTTTTCCTTTTTCCAAAACTAAGGTGGCCTGAGGTACCAAGGGAAACAGTTATAAAAATGGAAATTTCTACCAGAAAAGGATATTTACTGAAACTCTGAGAAATCAATTGTTCGTGGACAGAAACTCACAGTTCATGCAACAAAATATCCTGTAGAAAACGTTTAGGCATACAAGGAACTGCCGCAAACAGTGAAGATGTTATGGTTTCATTTCAGACTGCAAGATTTGGAGGAGAACATTAAGTAACGTTACCAGCTGGCTTTTTACACAGACTCTACTGCAAGTGCCTACTCTCCACTAAACTGGGCTCCCTGCTTCCTTCCTCCCTGGCTCTGCTTTCTCAAAGCCTAGCAGTGCCCAGTATTGCCACAAGGAAGAAATGAAGAAGGGTGGTGGTACTCAAACAATTAGAATGTTTTTCCATGAAAGGGATAACAATAGAACTATTTTTACTCTTAGTCAGTTAATAAAATCTTAGTAATTACAGAAGACAAAAAAAACAACCAAACACCAAAACAACCACCTTAAATGTCTTCCTTTGCTCACTTCATCCCAATTGCACAAATACAGATTATGTCTCAGTAAAGAATACTATTTGGAATTTTTCCTTTCACCAACTCAAGAGTTTTAAACAATTTATTGATTTTAATTATTATTATTATTTGATGGAAAATAAAACTAGCTTATGGGTTAAAACACATGAGAAACAGGACACTTGCATTGATGGTCACATCATGTGTTGTTAATATTGCTGTATATACCTGCAGGGCTGCAGCGGTCCTGGCCCACAACCCTCAGGCAAAGCGTAACGACTATCTAATCTTGCTCCACAAGCTCTACCATAGATCACAAGCAATTTCTCAAGTTATTGCATGACTCATTTTCTCTTTGTAGCCAGGAGTGATTCCCTGCTTCTCAAAGCTATTGAGACAACCTGTCATAATATTATGGTAGTACCATCATAAGTACTAGTGTTAAGCATCATAAATTACAAAAAAGTGATAAGATTCACTCACACGCTAGTATCTCCCAAAAGCATCCAGCCCTGTGTTGGAGAATTCCCTAAGGATTAGAATTAGTTTCAGTCTTCTGCAGAGCCCTACTGCAGAAAATTACATTTAAATTACTGAAATACATAGTCCCCCTTCCCCCCCCTCCAAAAAAAGCGCAAGGTTTTAGCTGGCAACATAATCACATCCCAGTGCGGGACAGGCCTGACTTAAATGAAATCTAGGCCTTCTAGTAAGTCAGAGTCCAGCCACATCACTCTTTTTTCAAAAGCAGTAGTTAGACTCTCAAAAAACATATTCTCCCCACATCACATTGACAGAAGTCATTATAATCACTTGAGTGACTCCTGCCAGCAGGACTGCCTGAAGCTATTACTCCTTGTATGGGCTTTAAAACTAACTGTCCTCTTTGCCTCTACAGATCTACTGAATAACTTGGCATTTTTCTGGAAGCTTTTTAATTTGTCCTAGAAGCTTGCCCTTGCAAGGAGGTGCTGGTCATAAAGAGGTCCTTTGCCTAAATGAAGCAGTCATTGGAACAAGTTAAAGCAAGCTTATCTGCACACCAATTTTATGTATGTGTACTGTCGGCACAAACAGCCCCAAATACTTAGAGAATCCAACGACACTGAAAATAGTTGTGTCATTTTCATACATTTTTCACATTTCAGATCGATTCTTAAGATACTTTAGATATAGTAGTTTTGTATTACATAATAGTGTCTTTTTGAGACTTTTAAAGTTTATATCTATAAAACAGAAGAAGAAAAAAAACCTCATTTCTCACATTGACTTTTTAATGCCTTCGGCTTTACAAATTTGAAATGCTCAAAGTACAGCATGGAATAAAGCTTACTGAGTGTGTAGCCTTGCCACGGTCAGGAATGTACAGGATTAAGACAAGGAGCACTAAATCATGCTTGCCAATATGTTTCTAGGGGATACAGCTCTGAACAAACTTGACACAACCTTCAGCAGTTCTATTGTAAAACAAGGTAGTCGAAAGACAAAGGACAAGCTTCAAAAGCAGCTGGGACAGTCACCTCTAAAAATGGCAACTCAGCATTCATTAGTGACCTGCTTAAAAAAAAAAAAAAGTGTCTTATAAATCCTTTTACCATCTACATGCCAAAAATCTTTGCATTTAATACCTAGGGTACATGCTGTTAAGGAAGAAATACCAACAGCTTTATGAAATGCAGTGTTAACATGTAATTCTCCGAATATCTTGAAAAGCTTCAGAACAGCGAGTAAACAACCTTATTTTACTGCTTGGAAATCCAAGGCACAATCCTCGAATTTGAATATATTATGGTCACTGATTCCATAAGAAGATTATAAACAATTAGAATCCTTAAAATCTATTTCAACTAACTAGCATTTGTTTAGCTTGAGATAGAAAGGCTGAAGCAGTCTGCAGGGAGAGAAAGTATCTTTTATGAGAAGTGGTGATAGGCTTTGAAATACTGAAGAGCATCAGGGTACAAATCAGCTACACATGTGACATACAATTACAATATAAGTGGTGGGTTTTTTCCTCAAAAGGAAAAACAAGCAATACTTTTCCAACTAAATCAAAGCAAAGTTCATGACAAGTCCTGTCTTAGGGTTCAATTTTCCCGATAATAGAAGGTAAAAAAAAAAAACTTTTCTGAAAATGATAGCTGAAGAGGTCACTTTCATGCCGTGTTTCTGTGAATTATAATCAAAGCGCTTAAACTCAGCACTCTTACTAAAAAGGGTTAAAGACTGTAATATGCTAGCAGATAAGTGTTAAGCCATCCAGTCCTTTTTTAATTCCAACTGTATTAGTATCAAATACACAAACTACATATCGCACACAGTAAACACCAGTTTCTACTGTTGCTGCATGTAAAAAGAATACAAAATAAACTGTTTTGGATAACAGGCTAGGCTTTCACAGTTAAATGTAAGATCTATGCAAGTAGCATTAGCTACTGTATAAAACTGGAGAAGGCTAAAACCAAAACCTAGCATATGCCAATTAATCTTGCAGCATGACGACATGGTGCTAAAATCAGAATGCTAAATACAAGTGTAGGCAGAGCAATAATTTGTCTTCTGTTCAGAGGCTTTTTTCCTTGGAGGGAGGGAGAAAGCAGAAAGAGATGTAAGAGCCCAAATAGAAATTAGAAGAAAAATCTTCCCATGCCCTTTTTCATACAAGGTTGGAAGTATCCCACAAACAATCTTCAAAATAAGTAGAATCCGCTCGTATGAGCTAAATTTAGTTGCATATGTTTTTCACAACATATGCAAATACCGCATCTCTTCTTCCCGAGGGCACACACTTCACTAAGTTATCTTGCACTCAATCTATATTTTCTGTACAATTTCTGAGGAATATATAGAGAAAGAATCCATTTGTGATTGAAAGTCTTGAAACAACAGTCTCAGAAGAAAGCGAACTCTCTACTTGCTTCTCCCTCCCCCTAACTTTCCCACTATATCGATAATCAGTAACTATCAGACAAAGTAAGTGTGTTATCTTAGTTATGGCTGAGAAAAAGCACCAGCACAGGCAGAAAAACCCTCTATCTTTTAAGAATGATTTCAAGTTTTCTATTAGGGAATATTTTCTTCCTTCCAAGGATACCAAGTACATTCCCCCATAATTATTCCTTTCCACCTCACACTCTCTTTTCCAGGGTGTTAATAATCTTTTTTTAAACATTAAAGGTGAATTCTATCTGCAAAATATTTCAACGGCGTTAACATTAGTTATTACTAGAATAAAATAAACACTAACTCCTTGTCTCCTAACCCTCAACACAACTTCTATACATCCTCACCTCTTTGCAAGATGGACGATTTCCTGCACTCATCCCCTGCATTAATGAAATAAAGCAGAAGTTTCACCTTCTAGAAAACCTTCAGTTACTGTTTCTCGATACAACTAGAACTGTCTCCATTTCAGTGCAGCAAGCATTACCTTCCAGTGGAACTGCTGACACAACTAAAGGCAGTCAAGTACAATTCCTCAAAAAAAAACATACTCTGCATTGGACAGTAAGTGTTGAACTTGGCTAAAATATAAAGCCATAATGATGAGCAATGAATCAATTTAAAACAAAATCACTTTATGAACTACTCAAAACATAAGCAATGTCAGATTAATATTAACTGCCACGATCACTGAACAAAGAGCTTTATTATCTCGACACAATCATGGTTTTGCAAGATAATAATGAGAGAAGAAAAGCAGCAGCAACTATTTCTTGTTGCTGCTGTGTCAAGTCCCGCTGGCCAGACTTGAGGAATTTTCTAGTAAACACAGAATAGAAAGTATATTTAATCAGGAATAATTTTAGGCAATACTCAGCTAATACTCTTAAATGGCATCATGCATGAAAATAGCATTTGAGAAGCTAAGACCATAATCCTTAGAGGTGCTCCAAAATGTGGCCTAAAATGATGATATTTATGCTCTAAAGAGACTAAAAACACTCAAGTAGTAAGCAATGAAAATATATACAGAAATAGAGGTCCTTCAGCAGTTCCCATCCTACTCGCAGAACAGCTGCTACAACAGGAAAAGAACACTCTGTGCTCCAAAACTTGTATGCTGTACCTGTAAATCTATGTTCAGAAAAAACATCATATAATATACATTAAACATAATATATTAAAGGGCAATATTTAATGCTATGCTAGCAGAGGTGAAATTTCTTTCCTTCCAAGCTAGAAAAGTGCTCTGCTTCCAAATTCGGTGCAAACATTCTGCTATGTCTCCTACATAGATACAATACTGCATATCATAGCTGATCATATCAAGGTTAGCATAAATTTCTGCATATCTCTTTAGCTTAAGTAGAATGCCTTCCTTTTTCCCTTTGCCACAACTCACAGGAAGGTCTCTGGAGACCAGAAAAAGTAAAAAGCAGCATAAGGGCACATTCTAGTTTCCAGACTCAACCTCATCTCTCAGCCTGTCAAGTAAAGTCAAAACAATCTCACATTTTATCCACAAAACCTTCCCCCTCCCCAAAAATCCTTTCCCTCTCCCATTCTCTTTCACACTTTCAGTAGAAGTGAATATATTTCAGTAATGACTTCTGAATAAGGTACTTGAAAATTCCACTGTCAGTCCAGTTTTTTCTTTATATAAAATAATTATAAAAAATAACAAAAACAGCTCTAAATTTGCTTAGCAGATACATGTCACAGAACTGCTTCTTAGTTATTTTAACTGTTAATTAATTATTAATTCTGATAACCTTTTTAAGAGGACTGTGACACAAACAGAAACAAGTGGTAACCTATATGGTTAATGTATCACAGTACCTAACTTGGTCTGAAAAATCTCACAATGAAATCTCTATTATTACTAAGTAAGATACACTCACTCCTGAGCTAACCACTGTGCCTCTGCCTGCTTCTTTGCTCTTCTGAATCCAAACCAGGTCAGCATTATACACATGTAAATTGCTCTCAGATTGTCTGCAATTCCTGTTTGTATCCACCACGAGCACAGAACACCGATTTTATTATTTTATTGTTGTTGGGTTTTGTTTCACTGGTTGGTGGTAGTTTTATTTTAAACCATTGCCTTCCACCTCAGCGAGACAGTTGAAGGTCTCTCTTAGCTCGCTCTCTTCTCCATTTCCAAATGGAGAAAAAACACAAACTATAAGTGCAAAACGTTTCAGGGAATTCCAAAGGACAAGAGGAATACACAAACAGAAATGTAACTTCTAAAAAAATACTATTAACTCTTGAATTTTCTCCATGGGTTAAGGTCAAACAAACAACCTGAGAAACTATTATCTGCCAAGAGTTGCTACAAGAATCTTTTTTGAACTATTTCAGGTATTACAGGAGCAAAAGGCCAGTAGGCAGTTCTCACATTGCTGTTGCAATCTCAGAAGTGGTCAGGAATGCAAAGATATTGATAGAATTACACTAAAACTCAGATGAAATACCCATCAATCCTGTTAACGTTGAGGCTACGTTTCCAAAGTTAGTATATTTTCTTTATGTTTTTAAATATATCTTTAATATAATTTGTTGAGTACAAAATAAGAAGTTGTTAACATTTTACTAACTGCTGAGCACAAAATAAGAATTCACTATTTGATAACATTTTACCACTCACTGACTTTCTCAACCACTCCAAACTGAAATCCTTAAGAACTCAAAATATCAGTGATCATTCACTATCTCTCTCTGCAACTTTTTCTTCTTAAATGCCTTTGCTTTATATTAAGCACATCATTGGGATTATGCTTAATTTAACAAGATGTCTGAAAATAGATTTTTCATGTTGTCTTAAAGCACAACATGCAAACGCAGAAGGCCACGTCACAGTCACATGAGAGATTTTAAATGTAAAAGTAGTAAACATTAAGGGTACCTTGAAATAAATAGTTTACCTAGGGTTGTTAGGCTGTCTAATTAATTTCCGTTTGACAGTATTAGTACACTGCAGCAAGCAGTGATTTAAGCAGCTGCTTAAACACAGATCATAGAAATATATGAGCATAGGCTAATGGAAAGAATGGCATATTTATTTAGATTAAACATTCCTGAATAAATTAAATACAGAAAAAACTGTTCAGATCAGAAGCAGAACTGTGAGGCTTTCTGAAATAAGCAGCAGAAAAGACTTTGCTACTTCATGTGAGGGAGAGCATCTAATGAAACGTGGTGAGTCCAACAAAGATTTTCAAGTTGTCATAAGCTGGTAACAGATCTCATTTGAAAAGACTTATATTAAAAATAATTCCTCAACTTGCTTTTCTTTGAAAAAGTAAATAACCTTTTTTATTGCTCAGACTAATTTTCAAAACCAAAATGCATTGCAGTTTGCTTTGATGCTGTGTAATGCTTCTTGGTTCTGTTAAGTGGTACATAATTATACTGTTTCCCTTCCCCCAACAGATATAAATTCTTCATCTTTTGACAGCTTCAAACAATTAGACTTCAAAAATACACAGTTAAGGCATACAGGTTAGGCAACAGAAGTGTTCCGAGTGTTATTTAGTGCTTAAATCCCAAAACTCTGAAGATCTGAGGAAAGTGGCAGAGCTGCCTTTGGTCATTCCAATATCTGGAAACAATCCATTTAAATCTAAGATTAAATCAGCACTCAGTCCTCTGACTTTTCAATGCACACACAGGGACTACAGCCACAGAGACTCAGCATTAGGAATTTGCTCAAAAAAAAAAAAAAAATCATATGGATATGCTGTCTCATTATATCAGCTCATTTTGAGTTTTGAAAATAAAACAATAAACGTAATTATTGGATGCAATAGCACTTCACAAAGCTGCAAGGTACATTCTAGATACCAATGGGTAAAATTCAGAGCATACCTGTGATCTTCCTATTATGCCCATGCAAAGATATTACAAGAAGGAACAGGATGACCATGTTTGCTGGGACCAGTCTTTTCACACTGCAGAAACAGATGGATACTCTTTATCGGGGCATATCAGACCATGTGAGCTGGAGGGGCCACATTGGAAGCCTGAAGTCAGGTTTGCTTACCTGCAAAAGACAACAGGCTGGAAGGAACCTCAGAGTTCTTTCCCACAGCTTGGGCAGAATAGAGCAGCCTTATGAGTGCCTGACAACATGCCTCCAGTCCCAGTTACAGTCCTTCACACAAGCCTCCACAGACCGCCCACTCCAGTGCTTCAACTCTTCAAGTGCAGTTCAAGTCTCCGCGCCACCACTACCCCATTTAAATCTCTGTTGCAAACTTAACTGATTATGACTTTTTGTGCTGTGATTCTCGAATCACAGGAAGCAACTCATCACCATTCTCTTTTCAGAAACCTCGTATTTAAAGAATCATGTTGCCAGCTGATAGTTTTCTCCTCCAATTCCTTCCGAGTTTTTTTTGCCCCCCCAGATCACCTTCCCCAAAAATTTTATTTTTCCCATATCCAATGCACTCTCCGCAGTTTGTCCTTTGCTTTGCCCAGAAGCTACCGAAATGGGCCTTCATGAGCTCTCAGGGCGAGCTCAGAGCTGGTGCATATTACAAAGGGTAACTCCAAAAGTTCAAGATTAAAAATTTCATAAGACACTCTGCTGTCGTGTTCATAGTCGGCTATAATCCTACACTCTACTGTAACCTTAGTTCCTTCTCCACTAATCAAATTATTTTTTATTTTAGATTTGTACTTTTGCTTTAATTTATGAGTTACTCATAAGCTTCCCTTTTGCTTTTATTTTCAATGCTTCTAACTAATTTCACCTGTTTGTACACATTTAATTCCAGTACTGTCCTGCAAAATGCTTCCATCTACTCAAAGTACTAAAAGTTTTACAGGTTTTTCTACTCTAGCATCAACCTGTTAATAAAAAAAAAAAAAATTACATAGAAGAATCAGGCCCAGAACGTTTCTGACTGATTCATTCCAATCGGGGAGAGAGTGAATAACTGTTAAGCCTGAATATTCTTCTAAACTGGTTGTTCCCTTGCTAACTGTTTTGCAGCACTTTCTCCTAGATCTGATTTTTCTTATGAAAACATCCTATTAGACCATGTCAAATGCCCTCCTGAAGCCACATATGCGTTTCCCCTCTTCTGGTATTCCAACTAGCCTTTCAAAGCCACCTATTTAATGAAATCTGTCCTCTATGTACTGTAAAACCCATTTTTAAAAAAATCCACTTCGGTCCTCTTTACCCTTCAACAAAGAAAAGCAGTACTGTTTCCCACCCATACAATCCAATTCTCTGGGAATTTTTCCTTCTAAAAAATCTCCATCTCAAATGGCAATAAATCATACATTATTGCAAAGAATATCTTAAATAGTAAAGAAAGCATTTTCGTTGGATCGAACCAAGTTGAATTAATCTAAATTACCTAAATATTTTCAAGCCCGTTCTTATCTTCAGTCATGCACTACTATTTTAAAGTTACACAGAGCATCTGATCAGAGATAATCTCTTCTGGATAGGGCAAGGGAAAAAAATTAAAAAGAAAAGATACTACATGCTTCAGCTTTCTCCATAAATCATCTGCTCTTTTCTGTCAGTCACTAGGAGAACGAGACACCTCCTTCTTTAGAGATCTAAAGATAGCAATCATTCTGTTTTGACCAGACAGTGGTCATGCAGAAAAGTCCCAATTACCATCTCCATCCATTTTAATTGCAGAATAGTTTTCTGAAGTCAATTAACAGCTTGTAGAAAACCAAAACTGTTGAACCTAATTTTGAAGCAAAGTACTATTTAACTCAGAAGACACATTGTTGGTTAAGTGCCTTCTGGCAAACGTTAAGAAGTCTACATCTATTTACACTACATTGTCTACATCAAATTTTAGCTTTCTTCTTTCAGCAAGCTGACACACACACGCAATTTCTGTTGTTGAAGATAATATCCTGCACTAATACCGCATTATGCACTGCAGCAAAAGATTCCCAGCAACCTACATGAAAAACACACATTTTGGTTTTTCTAAACACGTCTTGAAGTTATAAAACCAAGACAGGAATTTCATAATTAACACAAGCTATCGACAGCCAACAGTAGAAGATAATTTATTTTTTTCTGACCTAATTACAAGCTGAAAACACAAGCACCTAAGTACTCAAATTAATAAAGTTAGTAATATCAAAGCTCAGGAAGGTTTGTAACTATTTAGAGTGATGGGTTAGAATTAAGTGTCTCTTCACCTGCTCATATCCCTATTCACTGTTAAAAAAAGACCAAAACAACAAACAACAAAACAAACAAAACTTAGAAAAGAGCACGAGCTATTCACAAACCTTTTAACACCACAGACCTTATTCTTTGCTCAGGTAAACTGCCCAATAGACAGAAATTTCATGAAAGATAAGCACTGCAGCACAGTTAATTAATTTATAAAAGCATCTATAAGTGGATCTGTCAAGATGCTACAGATTCACCATCTAAACCTTTCCAGCAGTGGGGTATAGCTGTAGCGATTTAAGCAACGTTTGGCATTTCAAATAATTTTTTATCAGAGATCTCCGTTTCCTGCCCACATTTTGCGCACATGCATTTGACTTTCAAATTTACAGCCTTGTGCCCTATATATCTTCATTTTCTAAATACTATGGAGTATTTTAGAAGTATGATACATTTCTTAATTCAGGTCTTCCCCAATGAAAGAAAATCTGCGGTTTCATGGTTAGGAAATAAAAAGACAACATAACAGTTGCTCTGAAGCTGGAATTCCATCTGTAGTCACAAAAAAAAAAACCAAAACAGTTCAAATCATTATTTCTAAATTATCAGTTAACCTTAGGGCAAATATTTCTATGTAATGTCATTTATTCAATTCATATTACATACAAATCACCACCTATCTCAGACAGTTACCTCCTCTTACAAATTACTTTGGTTCCAAAGGACTGGAACTCAGTTCCAGTTCCTCAAGTGGATTTTCCATGCCGTGTAACAGTAAAATATCAGGGTGGTCTCAGTTTTTCAAAATTTATTGAAAGAAGTAGCATTTATGATCCATGTCAAGTTTTGGACCCTAAGTGTCTTTAGAGGTTTTGAATATCCACTAGGATATTTTTTACTGGCTTCTTTAACAAGGAATGAGAATTAGATACACATTAATTATTTTCAATTTATACACAATAACATCACTACAAATACAGGGCTTTTACAATTTTAAGAAAAATAAATAAATAAAAGCATACTTTGCCAGCCTTTTGTCTAAAAGCTAAATCCACTAGAATGTATTCAAACTTCTGTGCACTAATAATGCACTCCTTGCACAGTAAAAAGTGATGGCCAACTTCTGCAGACTTTAAGAGGACAACTGCAAATTTGGAATGAGAGTATCATTCAGCACGTAGGAAGAAAATCTCTCCTCAAAAATATTATAAATCTCTTAAAGCATTTTTTTCTGTGCTGTTGGATTTCTACGGACAAGAAACAGAATTCAATTAAACTCCTCCTGGTGTAAAAAGATTTAAAAGGATGCAGTATTCTTCTAGATTATATATAAAAATTATCTCTAGATTAATTCATATTCTATATATGGCAACTCCTAATCATCCTCTAGAAAGATGTGCCTTTTCTGCTTCCTTTTTGGTGGATAAGGGAGACAGTTTTAAGCCAGTATCTGGCAGGAGTCTGTTACTGAGAAAAAATTCAGTTCATTTAAGCTTCATATTCTGGAATATGCAGTTCAAAGCCCAGCATACTGATAAAGATGCTGGTATGGAACAAGTCAAGAGTTCTTGGTTTCTAACTTATGAAAATATTTATGCATATACATAGCCATAAATTATATACAGATGTCCTGGCAGCTGGTGCACAGCACAGGTGCTCTAAACGCCTTCAGTCCATTCTGCACAGCAGGTGTGAAAGCAATATTCTGCATTAGTAATGGATTCTGGCTGGGGTCATAAGTGAAAATTCCATGGAAAAAACCATGCTTCTGTTCTTTGACACTATAAATACTGAAAATGGGAACCAAAGCAATTGTCACGACGTCTAAATCTAGGAAGAGGGATTAGTTTAGTAACTCTAAAGACAACAGGGCAAGCTTGTATTGTGTAAGCAGATAACTCAACATAAGGGACAATTAAATTGTCTTTCTCACAACTTTGCTCCTTTCCATCAATCATTATTTTCAGCTGTATGAAATTCCCAGAAGCATACAAAATATTTTGGGATTTTCTCTTCTAGACTAGCAGAAACAAGAGACAAAGAAAGAAATGCCTCTGAACAGATTTTTCCTGGATAAAAAACATCTAATACGTGACTGACTACAAGCTATACTATTTTATGATGCTTCCCCACAGCTTCACAGCAGGAACTGTGTAATGCTGTTTTCTTTTCAACATTGCAGGTGTCGGAGCGTCACAGTGAATACAGCCAGAAGGGCTGGAAATTCCAGTCGAGACAATGCCATCATTCCACCACCCTTCTGAGGTCGGTGAATGGGTGAATTGCTTCCCCTGCATTTCTCAGTAACTAAGTCTTGATGGTGACAGAAATGCTTTCTTCTGGCCTTGAAAGTTAAGTAAATGCGACACCCATGCCTTCTACAACGGGTCTATTCTGTATGGTTATCATGCACAAGCACAGGTTTGCATACAGTTTTATACATAAAACATAGGTTAAAATTCTTGTGCCAGATCATGAAATAGACTGTGAAACTGTGCAAAAAAAATATATATATGTGTAGTCAACAGACAACAGCTCTTATGGTTACAATGGGAGCAAATGGCCATTCTTTTTTAACAGTCGTCCATGAGAAATGAGGAAACTTAGGAGAGAGAAATGTTTCAACATAAAGAAGCAGGGAACAAAACCAGTTAAGCTGATATCAAGACAACTGAGCCTGACAGTGAGGTCTCATTGTTGTCTTTGGTGAAGATCTGTAGGATTGTGATGCCACTGATTCCATTCATTGCAAGAGAGAAGAGAAAAAAAAAAAAAAAGGAAAAAAGAGGAAAACACTGTTCTTACTAAATCTAATCTGGATATTAAGAAAAAGTCACACACAAGAAGTGGGGAGATCTAGTGAGAGATCCTCAACTGTTCCTGTAAGTTTCCATACAACCATGCCAGGTAGACTCAGGACGTGGAAACACTCTAGCACATTTAACTTCACCCACATATAACCCTAATCTATTTAGAAAACTTTCAAAATTTAGAAGTTGTATTGAAATAATCACAGACACAGAAAACAGAGAATGCATTCCCACAGCCCAGAAACAGAATTAATAAACCTTCTGATGATGATTAAAAGTCATTCAAAATTGATAGTAGTAATAAACTTGCAAATACAGAACTATATTCAAAGAAAATAGCATGCTGAATATTGAATCATTAAGTTTGCTTAGAATTCAAGTCCTAAGTTTCTTTAAAACCTCTACTTATATTTTACTGCTGCTGAAATACTTATGAATACAGTCACTGCAAGCCCAAGTTTTCACCATTAATATCCAAATGAGCAGATCGAATGTGCAGAAAATTGGCTACCCCTTCTGTGCCTAAATACCCAATTTGATGTCCAAGGATAGGCATCCAAATATTTACACCTTTACTCATTTACCAAGTAAATGAAAGCTGAGCATCAGTGAGATATTTCAGCCTACAGGACAAAAAAAAAAATGGAAGGCTTAAAATCTAATTTTGATACATATATATGCACTCAAATCTTTCCCAAATGCTCCTCCCAAAAATCCAGACAAAAATCCAGATGTCTAGGAGAAACCAAATTATGCAGTCCAAGTTGCATTTAATAGCACAGATATTCATACTTACTCCTGTAGTCAACAAAAGATGAAAACTTACTTCCCAGACCACAACTTTGCAACAACATTGCAAAAATCAGAGATAAAAAATGACAATCACTAACAGGTACAATCTCAAAATCCCAATGAACAAATAGCTAAAGATTCTTCTTTTCTTACAAAGTAAACATTTTCTTCTCATGAACTGGCCACATTCAGGCCAGTTTAAGGTACTGCATATATAAAACACATAAACATATAAAACCATATAAAAAATATAAAACCCCATAGTCTTCAGTATTAATTCTGCGCATTTCTTCACATGCCAGTGAATGACAGCAAATGATCTGCAGAGTAAAGGGTAAAGCAACAGGAGGAGGAAAGCCACAGATGAGATTACATGCATTCTGACAGCATCAAAGAATCAGATGCAAATTATACGCAAACAGAAATTACCCACAAAGCCTGGTGCTACAGTCAAATACTACACAAGTAAATATTTGACAATTTGAAATGACAAGCTGTGAAACAGAAGTATATAAACTAAATGCAGCAAAGCCCTTCATATTTCATTGATAAAGAAGAAAAAGGACAATTAAAATCAGGCAAATGTGTTGGGTTTGCCTGGCCAGATTTTGGTGGCAGGGGGCCTATAGGGGTGGCTTCTACAAGAAGCTGTTAGAAGTTTCCCCTAAGTCTGACAGAGTCAACGCCAGCCGGCTCCAAAGACGGACCTGCTGGTGGCCAAGGTGGAGCCCATCAGTAATGATAGGAGAAGAACGCCTCTATGAAAACATATTTAAGAAACGGGAAAAAAAGAATTGCACCACATAACAACTGGCAGAGAGACAGAGGAGACACCAAGGTCAGTAAAGAAGAGCGGGGGGAGGATGTGCTCCAGTTGCCAGAGTAGAGAGTCCCTCCGGTTGTGGTGAAGCCCATGGTGAGGCAGGCTGCCCCCCTGCAGCCCAGGGAGGTGACGGGGTGTAGATGTCCACCTGCGGCCCATGGACAACCCCACGCCAAGTGAGTGGATGCCTGAAGGGGGCTGTGGTCCTGTGGGAAGCCCGTGCTGGAGCCGGTTTCTGCCAGAGCCTGTAGCCCATGGAGAGAGAGAGAGAGAGAGAGAGCGAGAAGCCCACATCAGAGCAGGCTGGCTGGCAGGACTTTTATGACACCGCAGGAGACTCACGCTAGAGCAGTTTCCCTTGAAGGACTGCGCTCCATGGAGAGACTCACGCTAGGGCAGTTCGTTAAGAACTGTCTCTCGTGAGAGGACTCACATTGGAGAAAGCGTGTAAAGATCGTCTCCTGTGAGAGGGACCCCACAATGGCCCAGGGGGAAGAGTGAGGAGTCCTCCGTGGAGGAAGAAGAAGCGATGGAGATATCATCGGATGAACTGACCACACCCATCATTCCCTGCCCCCCCACCGCTCGGGGGGAGGAGGTGATAAATTGGGATTGATGTTAAACCCAGGAAGAAGGGAGGGGTGGGGGGAAGGTGTGTTTTTTTCATAAGATCTGTTGTTATTTCTCATTACTATTCTCCAATTTGTTCTTTAATAAAATTTCCCCAAAATCGAGTCTGTTTTGCCCAGGACAGTAGATGCAGGTGATCTTCCTGTCCTTATCTCAAACCATGGGCCCTTCGTTGTATCTTCTTCCCCTGTCTCGAAGAGAAGGGGAGTGACAGAGCAGCTGTCTGGGCACTTGGCCACTGGTCAGGGTCAAACTGTTACAGGAAAAAAAAAAGTCATCACAATTTAAATCCTATAACTGTAATCCTTGTCAGAAGGCTGGCAAAAAACTCTGCATTCATGATCTTCTTGATAAAATATTGCTGGCTTTTCATTCTGATATATTTAAGTTCAGACTCCTTCCAATTCCAAAAATTTTCATCAAAACCACAGTCTGTATGCCTCAGTGTGCACTAGATACAAATTCTGCTTGTGAAAGGAAGCAAGTTTCCAGGAAAAGCAAGATGGGAAAGGCTAATCTGACAAAGACAGTATCAAGAAAAGACAATAAGGTTTTCCCATTTCTCCACCCAGGAGGAAAAACAAGCATACAAATATATTCCTCCACACATGCTGTGGAGCCAGCATGTTTAGACTCAATGAAGGGACAAGCCTACAACTAAGTTAGCTCGAGCTGGGGAAGGACTGAGGGATGCTTTGTGCATACCACAAAAAGAGTCCACTCTCAAGTGTTGTGGTATCCAGAAGGAGGGTAGACAAAATGCCTCCATTTTTAAAAGTTTGAGATTACAAATTACTTAATCAACTGCATTAGTTACAGTAATGTCTAAATCATGTTAAGAGATCAGTTTATAATATTAAAGAAAAGCACAAAATATGTTATGAAATTTAAGTAGGAAAATGTTTTGAGGATCAAGCACTTGTTTCCTAAAACACATGAAAGATAAGCAAAATTCTAACTTCCAAGTATAGTCTAGTTTTAAATGCATAGTTTATCAGCTTTATAAAACAAAAAAGAGTAGCAAGAACATCTAGACAAGTCTTTCTGCTTTTAGATAAGACTTGTCATACAAATGACTTACTGTATTAATATACACAAGTAACTTCATTGAAGCCATATCAAGCAGTGTGAGAAGATAAAAATGCATAGTAGCCTATTTAATAATAACTTCTTTAATTTTATGCTAGCTCTGGAAATTAAACTTTTTGAAGTTGTAGTAATAACACACATATGAAAGTATTCTTACAGCTTCTTCTTCCAGGTGAGCATCTTCTGGACAAAGAGGCCAGCCAAAAAAAAAAAAAAAAAAAGAAAAAAAAGACCTTACCATAAAAGAGAGAAGAGTAATAGTGTTAAAATGTGTCAGGGAGCAGACAGAGATAGCGATGTCTTAGCATAATAGAGGCTCACAATCTCATGTGAAACAATAAACTTACAGACACTCCATACACAAGAGGGCAAGAACTGCCACAATCTGTTAAACTAGTGGAAACCATACCCCCTCTTCTGTATCTGCAGGTAACTTGATGCTTTACAAAATATACCAAAAAGTTTATTAGTATGGATAGGCCCATGGTATGGTACCGTGCACATAAATGTAACTTGGGAGACAAAACATAAAGAAATTATGCACTTTAAACCAGTTTTCCACCAGTGCTGGTAAATCTGTAATTGAATCTGGCAGCCCAACAGATTAAATCACACTACCTGGTCAGCACAGCAACAGAGCACAGTGAACCTGTTATCCCATATTCCTCACGGTTAGGGTCTTACTACAATGTTTGCAGGTGAAATAAATTTCCTTCAAGAGAGTCATAATTTCAATTAACCTGAAAATCAGTTATGCTTTCAGTAGCCAGGTTTTGGATAATCCTATCCAAATTAAGGATCTGGCATTTTATTCTTTGAAGGTGCATGTGGTGACTTTACATGAATTCATTACTTGAAAATAAACACTGAACCAAGCGAATCTGAAAATACAAAAGTTTCCTACTCTCTCTTGTTTGTTTGGGTAAGACCATCTGTAACACAGATGATTATAACATTTGTTTAGTTTAGATTATAAAATCCCAAATGGTTTAAGTACTAGAATATATATTCAGAAAGGGTAAGGAAGATTACAGGCACTTTTCTCACATTTTGTTGAGAGTTTGTTAGTAGACAAAAGGAGAAGATGGTACTAAAGAGAACTTAGTAAAATACAGCGCCTAGTGTTTAAGTTAGTCAAATGATAGAAGATTTTTTTTTAAAAACAGGGGAAAAAATCCCAAAATAGATTATTTTAATAAGCCGCAGTAAAACAATTTCATATGTTTTATCCTCAGCACGATCTCAATTTAGAGGACTAAAATGGTGGGAATCCTTCATATCACAGGATGAGTTTTTATAGAACTACTGAATTAAGCACACATTAAACAAACTAATACCTACAGCACACTCTGGATCAAAAGACTGTTTTTGTTCAGTGTAACTGAAAATATAAGCAAAGATACACAAATTATGTACTTGTCAGCATCTCTCTACTCAGATGCATCATCGTCTACTGTTCACAGAAGAAAAATCACCACCACCACCTGTAACCCTGTCATCGCTCACTCTGTCTAATCCCAGATGTCGGGCAATTCTTCCCCCATATTCCAGTAACACTGAGCTTTTTCCAACTAACACACAGTAATGGCAAGTCAGCCTTCCCTGATGCTCTACGTAAAAAAAAGTAATTTCAGAAAACGGTGGAAAGCAAATGTA
>NW_009694119.1:27749-45237 GCF_000703405.1 Apaloderma vittatum
CTTCACATCTACATCTCTGTGTGCTTACTACTTAGCACTAATGACTACCATTCACATCTAAGTGAAGCCAGTAAACAAAATACATTTTTATCTGTAGAAGAGGAAAACTTTCTTTCATACTGATGAATAGGCTTCATTATTCTCCGCACACAAAAAAAAAGAAAAATCTGAATTATAACACAAAAGTTAAACATTCTATAGAAAGGAATTTAAACCTCTTTTCTTTATTAAAATAAAGTATCTGGGAAATTTGCCAGGTCTTTAAAATATCCCTCAGTGTAAGAATGTGGGGGAAGAACACATATTAAAAAAATACTATTTTACAATTCTTTTTAAAAAGATTGGTGAAAAAAACTTTACCTGACATGTATTTTGCAGTGATTTTTTTAGATGCTTTTAATTAATATAGAATTATTTATGTAATTAGGTCTCAAGCAGTCAAGGAAGATAAATAGAAGAACTCTAAACAAGGCAAACTCTGCAGACTAGAGATGGTCAATCAGGTTCCAGGGGCAAAGGACAGAAGAAAATCAAAATGTCCACAAAGGGGACATTTTCTTATATGGTTCTAAACATTATTTATGTCTCTGAATTCAATCTGAAGCACTCTCAGAGCAGATAACAGCTAAGAAAGTCAAAACAAGGCAATCCACCACATTAGATATGCCTAGGAATATGAAATGTTCTACCTGATTAAACCAAAGAATAAATACCAGAGATACATAGAAAAATACGTTACATCTACTTCTGACTGCTTTGAAATTAAAGGCAAACTATATTTGAAAAATGCTTTCAGATTCCAAATGCAATATTTCACCAAAATATTCTCCACGTACATCTACTACAGCAAATACTAAAAATAAACGCTGCCAACTCTATCATGGGCACTGTTGTACAACAGCCACAGGCTCCTTCTCAATTCACCATCATGCAAAATCTAATAGAAAATCAGTTAAGAAAGAACATTCTTTAGCATTTAAACAAATTAAAACCCTCTAGTGACATCATGTTTGTCAACATGCTCTATGTGTTGGTCACTTGGAAATTAGTAGTGTTGGCACAGGCGCTGTATTTAACACTAAACAGGGGTACACGTTCCCGTTCATGTTCCCACGCGTGTCTGTACAGTCCACAGAGCGCTAAGAACTAACATCTAATAGTTGTTCTAAGTGTCTGGTAAGCTTTAAGTAAATTATTTAAACACAAAAGTATAAACCAAACATATCTAACTGAAAAAGCAGATTTCTACACAATTAAACTTCTTCCCAGCATATGGCATTAGTACACACAGGCAAACAAATGCAATCTGTTTGAATCCGTTACTCTCAAAAGCCTTCTCCATTTTCTTGATGACACCAAGCAGCCAGTGTTCAACACACCAAGAAACCTAGAGTTTCCTTCCAGCACTTCAATTCTCTCCGAAGCAACCATGTATACAATGTCACCACAGACCACCAGGAACCACAAGTCAGGTCAAGCACAGTGAGCTCCATTTCTTGTGGTCAATGGGTTACAGAGCTATCTTAAGACAACCCTTGTGATTCTCACCCTTTAAGCTCATATTTGCTTACAGAATTTCTTGATAATGTTAGATAGAATTCAAAGACAGCAGAAGACTGATGTCATCTGATGACTCTCACTAATCACAACTCATCGTGGTGCCAAGGCAGACCGAGAAGTTCTCTGCTCTCTAGCACCACACATTTTACCTATATAATTGGCTTTCTCACATGGGCTCAGATTTGGCATGTCTCACAGAAAATTTCTTGTAGGGAAGCACCACAAAAGGTGTGGGGGAGAAAATTTTCAGATTTAGTACATTTTGATCTTTCTCATATAAAGAACTAATTCAAGGATCTATCTGCCAACTCACTTAGGAGGCCTGACCTGTCTAAATAAGGATTCCTGTTAGGATTATATGCTGCGTTCTCTCTTAGCTGCCATTACATCCATTCAGCCCGTGGTTAACTGCTGGCATCTTAACAAGGCCTGCCCTACTTTTGCCTCTGACCACATGAAGCATTTATGGATGGCTGCATTACACAGTTGTGTATATTTGGACCTATGTTCTTCTCCTACAGGTTGGTTCTCTTAATACTGAGGTGCCAAACATCTATGTGGGATCCTAGAATTCTTTTGTTTCTATGGTATTAGCACATCTCTGTATTGATTGAGAAAAACTCCAGCAAGTTTCACTGCTGAATTTAACTTTGTTCAGATGATTCTATATAGGCAATCTGAAATGCAATACGTGCCTCGTTCCCTTGCTCCTCCCCTCCCCTTATAATATGTGCTACATATGTTGACAGCAACCAATGAGTCCTGTTGTTCTCTGATTAGAGAGTCATGTCTGCTTGCTGATTTCTGGAGAATCACTTGGAAAACTTGTGCCATTTTCCCCGTCACACACATTAAACTTGGAAAGGAAATAAATAATTTTTTAGAAATAAATATATAAAATTTGCAATCTTTATAACTAGTAAAAAGTTAAAATGTATTTGTTCCATTTTTTTTAAGCATCTCTTCTACAAACAACAAAGAAAAACGCCTTTCAGATTTGGTATTTTTCTACCAGGTTCATTTCTAGGTGACTAAGGTCACAACTTCTTACTCTTTATGGAATAAGCTTTTCAATTCTTCGCCTTCACTAAGGTCCCAAGAGTTTCACTTTGTTTCTATACCCTCTCTCTCTCCCTTTAAAATGGAAATCTGCTTGTAATTTTAGTCCTCCTCCTGACAAAGGCAGGACAATCTGAACATGCAAATGAAACATTAACAGAGGGCTGTCTTTTCACACAGGGATGCATTCTTTAGCTCTCCTTTTATGAGCTTTATGAGCTATTCAATAGTTTACCAAAAGAACGGAATGGATGTTTTTATCTTAGTGTCCTTCTCCTCACAGCCATCAGGGACATTCTCTTCTCCACTTCCTATCTTCCTGAGCATGTCCATTTGTAACTCACAGGCTTCACAGTCTGGAGCCAGAAATCCTTCTGACCTCTGCACCTTCACTTGAAAATGTTGAGCTGACCTGGCTCACTGAATTACTTCTCTAAAGTCCTTAATAAACAAAGTTATCCAACTCCTGCCACTTGCTCATTCTCTGCAATGTCCCAGTTAAACTGAAGTCCCTTCCTCAGCCTCTCCAGAGCTAGCATTGCACTTCAGTCCTTTTCTCCTATCTGCAAGGTCAATAAATCTACATGAATCAGTCAGTAAAATGTCTTCATGAGGTCTACACTTTGGAAGCAGTAGCTGAAAAAGTATTAAGAAATTACATCCTTGAGAGAATACAACTAATGGACCTAAGTAGGAGGCTATTTTGTTAAAATTATATTGAAGTTCAGGCTTATAACTATAATAGGTATAATAAATGACTGTCTTCATAGAATCATAAAACGGCCTAGGTTGGAAGGGACCTTAGAGATCATCTAATCCAACCCCTCTGCCACAGGCAGGGGCGCATCTCAACTAGACCAGGTTGTTCAAGGCCTCATCCAACCTGGCCTTGAACATCTCCGGGGAGGGGGCATCCACAGCTTCTCTGGGCAATTTATTCCAAAGTCTTGCCACCCTCGTACTGAAGAATTTCTTCTTGCCAGATAGCTCCTAATAACTATTATAAATCTAACATTATTTTCATTTCCCACTTAACAGAGAAGAAGGTGAGACTTGTCACACCCAGCACTATGTTTGAGCTCAAACAGGTGTTTCTCCAATGGAAATGGTTCCTCGGTCCCCACTCCCCATACACTCTGGGAAAGATAGCAACTTATAACACTTAGCTGAAGTCTGAAATCCCTTCACACTCCAGGAGGTCAAATTAAATCAGTAATTTATACAAATCATACAGAAAGCAGAGAGAGTCGGCTGAATTTTAATTAAAATGAATGGCTGTGTGGGCAGGATGAGCTGAGCCATTCCTCGTCACCTGTTTTGCTGAACACAGAAGGCAGTACAGCATGTACCATCCATTTACACAAAAGAAGCAGAAACATGTTCAAAATATTCCCTCAAGAAAGACAGTAGCAAGAAAAACAATATTTTAGTTGTATTCAACCTTCAGAAAATACTTCAAGCTCCTGCTCAGTTTGGTTAGACTACATAACCTCTATGCAATATTGTAAAACGCTCTTTACTAAATAGCAGAAAAACAACATATATATTACACACATTTCTCCTGGCATCTACTTCTACAAAAAGTTACCAAAATAATATTAAGCCAGAACACTACATAATAGCACCTCAGCAAACCTGAAATGCAAGGTTGAAGATATTAATTCTAGTACAGTTTTGTCTGCAATAAGAGCAAGCGTGGCCTTCAGTAAGTTCTAACTAGAGTTTGCACAGCAAAGTGTGAAAATTGCTATGAGATGGCAACTTTTAAAAGGAAGGATGAAGAACTAATGTGAATTATAAAATCTACACAATCTCTAGTTACGAGAAATAACACCCTGGCAGCTGTTGCAGTGTTGATTTAGTAGCATTTCTCATACATTTTAGGAACATCTTCATCTCCCTAAAATTCAGTGATGTGAAGTCAATCAGAAGTGCTGCAGAACACCACCCAGGACCAAGGCAATGTTCTACTTTCACTTTACTCAAGCCACAACCTCTTGGTAGCTTTGTTGCAAGCTCTAGGGATGGGTCAGAACGCTCATCCTCACAGAGGAGATGGAAGGTAGCGATGTTATTACTAGTCACTAACCTTGTTTCTGGGAGCTCCTTACTGTCATTTTGGATTTCACATTCAGTTTTCACTGTATTTTGTGGAGGGCTACCAGCTATTGTGCTTATTACCTTATAGGGCCATTAGAGGCACACAGCCATCTGTCGAATCTTAAAGCACAATCTTTTGGTTTAACATGGGCCACCAAATGATAAGCTTAATTATGACAGAATAAATCAATTATATCATAAAAAGTTATTTTTTCCTACTGAAAGAACGGCACACATAAGTATCTAAATATGTATTATAGATCAACAGACCGATAAACTGCATAGCTCTGCAACCTCCTCCACCCAGCCTGCAGCACTGGCAGCAAGCTAAAGGTTCTCAGCATAAGTAGCTGATTCTGTCGCTGCAAAGCTTGCTTTGATTTCAGTCATGAAGAGTTTGATACAGTGGTCAGTAAAAGGTCAACATTACCATATTACAACACTTATAGACACATTTTCCCCCTTTCAGCAGAAAAAAACATAAACTTTGCATCACTGGTGAACATTTCAGTCATTTAGCTATGAAAGTTAAAATGTATTTTGTATTTTCACCCACCAAGTGCAAGCGCATATCAGAAAAACTATGTCAAAATGTAGTAGTAAATTAATAGGGTTTCTTGAAGGAAAATACCCTAAGATATCTATAAAGCCTTAAAGAAAATAGGTCTTAGTTTATTTCTTCCACATTTAAAACAATAAAGCAAAGAAACCAGCCACATTTCTCTCTATGTAACACATCACCTTGATGACTAATTCCCTTTTCAGAAAAAATAAATGAAAAATCAAATTAAAAAAATTGCCTGACTTGCATCTAAAAAGTTTTACCTATTAAAGCCAAATTCTCTCAGGATATCCCTACCAGTGTGGTAGTGTGATCACAACAACCTTAAATAATGTCAGACACACGTCTATGAGCATAAAAATGGTTCTCAGTGCCTAGTGAGGAAAGAATGAAATCCAATTAATAGTGCTCAGTATATTTTGATGAATGTTTTAAAAGAAGCTAACATTAAAGAGGTTAATCAGAAATAAGTAGAACATTAAGTAAATAACCTCTTGAACAATATGATGAATGAATGTATTAAAAATAAATTTAAAAAATAGATTGCTTTTCTGACTACTACACTTGCTTTCCCCGGCAAAGAAAACAGGAATAAGTCATGGATTTTGCTGCTTCTCTCCAGGGATGAAGATAATCATCTGTGGACGAAGGCCTTTATCTAGCAAAGAGATAGCACTGGTACAGCAGATGGGAGGGGACAGAAAGAAAAAATAAACAAATAAAAAAGCAGGGGGAGATCTTTTGCTGGCATACCTCCAGAGCTGCTTATCAGCTCCTACCGCTCTAACTAACTCAACTCGAAAATGCCATATTTGAAATGCCAGTAAGGTTGCCAATGACAATACTCTTATGAACTAGAATGAAGGTGGTGAGGAGGGAGGGGAGGGTACCCTATTGTTATTATAATAAGTGAAACCTGAGAATCAATCCAGAAGCAATAGGCAGACTACTTGTTCCACTCTGGCAAATGCAGCTCTTTAAACTGAGGACATTTATTTTGTTCACATATTATGTACTTAGAACAAATGTACAATCATTGGCCTGACAACATGTGAGCTGCAGGTTTTTCAAAATGAAAGGTGGTTTAGTTACATGTTTTACAATTGTTCAGTTCATTATCTACTCCACAGTTGAGCAGTTCTTGAAACGTAAACCTCATTTTCAGTGCACAAGAGACGCAAGTTAATCCATTGCCACAGACAGCCAGCAGTGTGATTAAACCCTCTAACCTTTCCACGTCTTCTATAGCCCCAAAAGTCCACACGAACACCTTCCATGAGTGGTCATTTAAGAAACCTAACTCTCAATAGTTGTACAAATCAACAATTTCCACATAAAATTAGTAAATTCTTGGATTTCTGGAACAAACTAACAGTGACTAACTATTTATATTTTTTCCCAGTGTTTCATAGCTTAGGATTTAAATAAATAAATACAACTATCAGACCAAAACCAGATCAAAACTCACACTTTGGGTGCCTGATTCTCTGCCACAAAGACATGAAGCTAAAAGGTATTATCTAATTATGTTATATAAGAAAAAAATAATAATCACATGGAATTGCTCACAATATCATGAAAGTTAAGAACCTTTGAGAATACACAGGAACTCACAGGTTTCCCAAAGTCATTTTAACAAAAATTAGAACACCTTGAAAGGCGTCTGTTTCTTTAGCAGACTACACACCTCCTTCCTTGGGTGAGGACATAATTCAGTTTATTAACGTCACCATACGACTGGCCTGGTACCCAATCAGAAGAGTAGCAATTAGCTTAAACATTAATATAAGTAGCCAAGATTTTCAAGGGAAATTAAACAGTGTTGATATTTTTTCCAAATTGCCACATAATCTTCCTTCTAAAAAGAATGGTGGGAAAGGAGAGTGTGACAGAATTATCACCGAAAAAAATATCTGTATTACAATGGTCAGGTACATAGTTTTGATGAACTCATTGTTTAGAATTAGCAAAAAACAACAAAAAGCTCTTGAGAAAAATCTAGTCCTACTGGCGTGTCAGAAATATGATGACTTAAAAGATTAATGTGGAAGAGAGAACAGACACTAGATCTAACTGATGTTAACAAGTGTTTACTTGGGAAAGGTCGTAGGTTTATAATTTTCAGAAGCAGCAAAGGTTGAAAGCATCATAAAAATTTTGAAAGAGAACATAAGGGGAGGGAATGTTCTTCAGGACTTAGTCCATATTACAGTTAAATTCTGAAACAAAGCAATCGGTAAAAAAGTGATCAGCAATACATTATTGTTCACCCTAAACATAACATAATCCTTTTAATTTACCTTATCGTCTCTGACCCCTGATTGTCCAAACTTTTGTACTACGTATTTTGTTTGCCAGTCTTATTTGAGAAGCACATGAGAAGATGTCTTCATTTTCTTAAGATGTAGTTGATAGTTTCATTACACCTATTGTTTTAATATCTTTCAGTAGCAGATAAATGATTTAGCATCACACAGGCAAAAAACAAAGTTTAAGTCTAACATTTATTCTTGTAGTAGTACATCATAACTACATCTTCAAATCTTACTGTTCTTCAGTGAACGTTTTAGCAAATTAAATTCCAAATTACACCTACTTTTTTTTTTAAGAAGTAATTAGAATAAGGGGAAATAGTCCCAAGTAAAATATAATTTTAAATCTAGATCTTGACACTAATAAATTGGCTAATTTGGGGCTAGAGGAAAACTTTATTTCTGACCTATATAAGCATGAGTTCTGGGAAGAAATTTCAAGTGATTCTTATACAGTTCCTTCTGTTTGCAGTGCCATTAGATCCAGCAGTATGCAATACTGCATACAATTTTTGTTCCCTGCTTTGTTCTCATGAAACACAAACATACATGGTTTTACCTCACATCTCTGGCCCCTCCTTTCCTTTCTTCCATACAGTTCGCACAATCTAGGCTTCAGCACATGGTTTATGCCCCTGTAACACAACTGCTCTGGCACAGCTGCAGCACACGCCAGTTTCACAGAGTGAAGGTTAAAAACTTGGCTGGACTCACAGGCATACTGACCACACCAGGCATCTGCACTCCTCCCTGCTGTAAAAGGCTCAGATGGAAACACACCTGCACTCTAAAACCAAAGGAGTTATCAAGTGCCTGTTAGTGCAATCAATCTACTAGTTAGTGAACCTGCTACTTCAAGAAAACTAATCAAATACTGATCACAGAATAAAATGAAAATATATTAACTATAATCTTAAAATCTGAAAAAAAGATATAGTACAAGTTACACATTCAGTAACATTAGACTACTTGCAGCTGAGAAGGTGTAAGTATAGTCATTGAAAAACATATTTTTTCAACCATTTGAATTGCCTTGATTTAATGGTATTATTAGGAATCATTAAGTGCTTTATGAAACTTTGAAGCACAGGGACAAACCTTGGTTCAAATAATCTATCTCCTAATAAGCTGAATATTTACTCAGTGTTTATCCCATTCAAATAACTATGTTAAGATCCCAGTTCCCTCATTCACTAAGAACTAAAACGCCTACTAACTAGTCAGATTCCATTCCGCTTTTCCACATCCAGCATAAAGTCCCATGAAATATGCACACACATACACAAGAAGAACACAAGAGGACACGAAAACCACTGGAGTTGAGCTGCTGTGGCAAGGACTTCTCTGCGCAGGGTAAGTGGAGAGGGCAGCAAGCACATCACAGCATACCCTCCTGGCTTTGGCTGGTAAGTTATGAAAAAGCTATGTCAAGTCGTAAAAGTAGTAAGCTACAAAAAGCTAAACTTTCTCAAGAGACTAGACAACTGATATGAAATTCTCCTTAAGTAGAAAATACTGCAACAAACTACAATTTTTTTATACATTGCAACTCTAATGAAGACACCAAAAATTAGATATTTGATATCATAGTTAAAGAACTTAAGCACTGAATTCAGGAAAACTAGTGGTAAAATGCACAGTCATTTTCACAGTAACAAAATCATTACCACTTCCTTTAATTTTTAATTATTTTCCCTTTTTTACTTGCTGTCTCAGGCTTTTCCATAGACATTATGTGCCATGCCTTAACAATGTATTTAAACTGCCATTTAGTTTTGTGAAATCTGAAACAATTTACTGTTAAATACTGAAGTGAAACTACTATATTGGAATTCATTACCTTATTTGTCAATAACTGCATACAGCTTTTGGTTAGTGTCCAGCAGATATTCCAGAACTATCAAACCCCTTCTTTGAATCTCCAATGTTTCTATGTTGTCTAATGTCTCATCTTGGTACTGCAAGTTTGACTATTTCTGGGATCATTTGCAGCAAACAAAGAAATCATAGAATCATAGAATGTTCAGGGTTGGAAGTGACCTCGAAAGATCATCTAGTCCAACCCCCCATCCCTAGTCTCCAGTTTTATCTCATTAAAGCATTATTATAGTTTGGATCCAAGTAACTACCATAAGAGGTTTTCAGATATTCCTGTAACAGATTGTGGGGTTTTCCTCTTGAATACATGTCCAATAAAGCCAGGCCATTTTGTGGCCTTAGACATTTACATGTGCACACCAACCTCATCCAACGGGAAGTTTAAGGATCAAATTTCAGTTAAATTATTAACACCCTTCCTTTCCAAGATAGTTGGAGATTAGGATTAAAATGAATGTAACAAGTGTTAGCAGCACAAATATTAACTGGCATTTACTAAAACAAAATCTCCAAAAGCCACGAGCATTAGAAGACTGTTGGTATAAAAATGCACAAAATACAAAGGAGTACAAAATACTCATACAGCTGTGTCATGCAGAAGGTCAGTTCTACACCATGGCGAACTGTTTGGCTATAATCCCAAAAAAGCTTTTAATTATATGAGACAAGATAACGCTAAACATGTCCCTAGCTCCTTTTCCAGGCTATGGTTAACATACCAAATCATGCGAGGCACTTCCATAAAAATTCAGCACTAAAAAAATTATTTCTAATGTCCAAGGATAATTAAGCAGTTGACTTGAACAAAAAATAATAATCAAAATCAGCAATTAAATACTACTATGATGATCATTATTCCTTCCAAACACAGCTTCAGGAACTGCAAAGCTATGTGCTCCAAATGCAGCTTACAGTTGGGTATTAGGTTGTTTGGTCTGGGTTTTTTGTGGTGGGTTTTGGGGTATTTGTTTTCCTCCCCACGAAATAGTCCCTCCTTATCTATAGCCAGTAAGAGACATTTTTAACTCAAACATAAAAAGCCAAATTAATTTGAATATAGTTTTGTTCAAAGTGTCAGTGACTACAAGTTGTTCTTACTATGAAAGTTGTCGTATTGCATTAAAATTCATGGAAAAATGACCATCTCAAGTCTTAAAAAATATCCCAAACAACAACAAAACAAACCCCTACACACAAACCAAAAATCAACCAGAAAACAATCCACCTCTCTCTATTCGTGTCTGTCCATAGCAAATCATAATTAAAGACAACTTTCAATTTAGGATAAAAAAGGGTGTCCTATAAGCACTCTTTGCCTTCTTGTCCATGCAAAAGCTCTAGACATTTTTTATTAATACCTTTAATTATCATATGACCCACTATTCTGAGGGTTAAACGAAAGGCTGAAGGGTCAACACCAGAAAAAACAAAGCCCCTAAAAAAACCGCAACAAAATAAAAAAACCCACTAAAATCAAAACCCCAAGAACTTGCCAGAAACAGCTGTATTGTTAGCAAAGGCTGTCCTTAGTACTTTGCTGTCACTTCTACTCTTTTAGTCATATAATAAAGAGTTTTTCTGGTTCTGCTCTGCAGAAGGTTTCCCAATCATTATTATAGTACTGTTTAAGCAACAATTCTGGGACTACAGATAGAGCAGAGGTATCATTATTTTACATGGAAGTACTATAATAAAAAAGATTAAAATCTCAGTTTTTCTCTGAAGGCTAAGTCCAAGTGAAATAAAATTTATATATTTATATATAAACACATGCTGAGATTTCAGTATGCTTCTTTTCTAAAGATGATAGCCATAGTCTGGAGACTAGCAAAGGCACACAACAGTGTGTGAACACCCAGAGAATACCCTGCACATCCAAGAATATTCCAGCTAGTCGAAATCAATTCTGTTGCTGCTTTAGTCCCTGATTATCTGTCTTTTTTTTTTTTTTTACCCCTTTTACAGACAGTATTTCAGACACCATCTTGCTTCATAATGAAGACCTGAATTGCAGACAAAGTGAAAGCAGTAAAGCAGAACAAACAGCTTTGATTATCTTCTTCAAATATTGTTATGTTGGCATGAAAGTGTTTGGCACTCACAATGCCTTTTTTATTATCTGAAACATGAATAAGTGCAGAGGAACAGAAGCACAATGAGGACAATTCAGTACATCTTTCATACAGACACAAATCCATTGTTGGACCAAACACTGCTTCCTACATTCACCAATAGGAGAGTCTAGTAGAAAGTCTTTGCTATAGAGCACCCATAGCAGCAACAAGAATTATTTTGCCAAGAAGAAATCAACAACAACAAAAAAAAATCTTCATGATTTGAATTTATACATCTGAATAAATATTCAGGAGACAATGTAGAGAGAAAAATTATTCTGTCAGCATATACATTTTCAAAAAACAATCCCATAAAAGAGCTAGCATTAGCTTTTCTAGCTGAGTTACACGCAACGAAAGCAGTAAAAAAAAAAAAAAATCCTCCCACTAGTGGTGCCATTAAATTTGTTTATTAGAAGCCTTTGAGGGATTATCAGGGAAAAATATACTAGGCCAAAATTCACAAGAATATATAAAAATATTCAAATTTATTTTGCATTCTTCTGCCACTTGTTTACTCAAGGATGCAAGATCTCCCAGACGAAAAACATTTAGTATTTGACAACATGGATATTACAACTCAACAAACACATTTACTTTCTTTCTTTTTTTAAAGGTATTTTATCCACTTTCTCTCTTTACTGGCCAGCTTTTTTCTGTACGAATGTGCTAACTTCATTTCTACCAGCTTGTCTCATGAGCTTTCTAAATTAATTTTCCTCCTTACTCAATAATAGCTTTACAAGTATGACACATTTCACTCAGTACCCTTGAAATAGTGCCTTGCTCTTCCACCTGAGGAGAAAATGCAGAATATCGAAGATAAATCCCCAAACTTTAAGTGAAAAAACACATACTTGAGGTCGTATCATTCTGATCCAAGGAAACAGAAAGCTGTTTTCAACATCAGAAAAGAGATTCAGAAAATCTCTTGCCACCCAGAATCTTTAGGCAAGCAAAGCAAAAAACATTTACTTGTGTTAGAGTTCATTCTCAGAAATGGACAGCCAACATGTATGTGTCACTTCACCCACTAAATCATGGTGAAACAATGAAACCAGAGCATAACTGGAACACATGGAAGATAAAGTTTCACTAACCTGCCATTTACAGTGTTTCTCCACTTTTGCTGCTCTCCAAACTGGAACGCTACTTTCCAAAATAAAACCAAGATCCCTAACACAATATTTTTCACCAGGATCATCTACATTGTTTACAGTTCATACCACTGCCTTGCCATACTTCATATATACTTTTATAAGTTTCTAGACACACGTTGCATTTTTCAGGAGATTTTTCTTTCTACATAAAATAGTAAAAGTAGATGATTCAGTTAAAAACTAAAACATGGGAACAGAAAGTAAAATTTGAGTTATGTACTCTAATAGTGGTTACTGTGAGTCAGTCAAAAACTAACATAGCTGTAACTTAGAAATCATCACCTGGGAAGAAATCTGAAGACTCCTGAATAGTAGAAAGACAGTCAAAACGGGACTCGAAGGCTGTAAGCAGAAGGAAAGAAATTGTCAAACAGTGAAAACTAAGAGGAGGAAAAAAACCCCAGAAAACACAACCAACACCAAACCTTTTCTCAGACCCACAATATTTAGTCCAGTTAGCTTTAATTTTCCCCTATTATTAATTATCAAGATACAGTCAACTCTCACGGATGAAATGAAAGAATTAACAAAATCTTTTCAAAGCCAGGGGAACATCATTTGAAGTTCTCTCAACAGATGTCCTCTGCCAAGTTAAAAGCAAGTTTATTTCAATATGGATATATGGATATAGTGCAAGCCTTGCATTTGCATATGGTGTTGCATTCAGTTGCATACAGTATTATACTCAGCTGCCATAGTGAGAGTTTTTTATTTAGTAGTATTTCCCAGTGATACATATATTAATAAAAAATAATAGGTAACAAGTATTATTTTTTAATCTCACAAGCACAAGTAGAGGAGAATTCAGTTCAGAATCTGGTACTGTCCCAAACAGACTTAACCCGTATCAAAATCAAGGAAGAAACAATAAATATCATTATAATGCTAAAGCTAGGACTAGGATAACTCTAAACATGAAAAATGATCCAATTTCTCTATTGACACAACACACTGAAGTGTAAAGCAGCTAGAAATTCATTGGCTTATGATCTGGAATTCTAGGTGTTCAAAACAAAGCTGACTTGCATTTTCTTTCTATTGACAAAACTGTAGCTAAATACTTGCTGAACACTAAAACACATTCACTAGCTTTACCTCCCAGAAGAATCTAAGTTAAAATAGTTTTCTTAAAATACACATAAAATATGAAAATCTAGCAGTCAAACATAAGGAATAGACAAGTATTTTTATTCATATAAACAAAACCTAAACATATTCAATACTCTGTGATAGAAACAGAAGCAATAAAGAAGTTAAAAGGAAATTATGTAAACAGTGCACAGGACACAATCCATTTACATCTCAAAAAAGAGTTAGCAGTATGTTGATCAATTATATTTTATGTTAAAGCTATGCATTTTCTTCCAGCAGCTCCTAACTCTACTCAATGCTAAACCTTTCACAGTATCTCAACAAAATACCACAAGAAAAATATGCACATTGCTGCAAGTATTTTAATCTTTTCTCATTCTCAAAAAAAAAAAAATGACCATGTGTGCTCTGCGAAGCAATCCAACAAGCCAAGCCATTTCTTTAAATACTCGTCTCCAACTGCCTACCTTGCCACAGGTATTGTCCACAGAAAATTATCCCATGGTTGCTAACAGTTTTACACAAAAGGTGTTACCCTTTTAAAAATTCTTGTAGGAAAAAAAAAAACAGCAAAAAAAATAACACCCAAAACAATAAAAGAGACAATAAAATATTTACAATGTAAATATTTAAAGGTATCTTTTCACTCCTGTGAATTTTTAATTAATGAATTACAATGCAGGTCTTAAAAAGTATTGCCTGATAAATGATCGCTGCCTATTACAGAGCCTCTCAAATATCACATGTTAAAATTTCATGGAGTCAGAGGTTTTAACAATGTCTCAAAATTCTCAGTTTTTAAACACTGAGATTAAATGGGAAAACAAACCACAAAGACATTATTTAGAAAAAAAGGCTCATTCAAAGAACAGTGGACAAAATCAAGGGCCTCGATGAAAAATAAACATTACAAAACAGGAGCTAATTGATTTAAATCTACATTTCTGACTTATGACAATAACAAAGTCACATCTGCGGTAACATAGCAAAAGAAACTATTGCATGCATGGAGTATTGGTGTTAGTTCCTATGACAGAAACATCAGAAGTGCTATTTGTCCACAAGGACAGGCTCCATTGAAAGAAATCTGGTTTTATCAGTCACTCTCCGCACTAAAAATTAAACAAAAGGCTTCATGACGCAAAGCAGGCTGCAATGTTAAAACCAAGCACATGAACAGCAACACAGGATGAAAGCATCACACGTGTCACTGCATGGTTTACCTGCAAAAAGCTCTGCCTTTAAGAGAACGGCATTTTATTATCCCCAGTCCTGAGGACATGGGTCACCATTATGGAATAATCACAACAGACCACGAAGCTCTCCACTCCCTTCACCAAAGCAGGTGGTTTCCTCCACTAAATCCAAAGACTCTTCTCCGACTCCCAGTTTTTAATACGATGCTATAGATACTATACATTACAGTTCTTTACAAGGAAGAAGCTCTGAGATACAGCAAAATTTTTTATTTTCCTCTTGTTCCAAACTGACTATCTTTCATTGCTTCATATCCTCTTTCAGCAAAATGACAGCCTAAGTAAATGACTCCTCAACCCCATCATAACACAATTAATTCTCTAGCCTGAGGCTAAGGAAAACAAACTACAATAGAAGATAGTTTGGCAGTTAACTAGCTTTTTTTAGGGCTCTATTTTTTTCAAAAATATAATAGATTAAAATGAACATAGCAATCAGAAAAATACAGTGAGAAAATACCTTAAATATTTACTAACGAAAAAAATCAGAAAAATCAAAGCACTGCTACACACCTCTGCTTACAAAGTCTGCATAAGATCCTACTATATACTAATGTTTAAGAAGCTGTGTATTTTCCGGAGGAAATTGTGTTTTATAATTACATTTTGAATTATTTTCTTTTGGAGAAAAGCTAACATGAAGAAGAGAAACAATATAATAGAAAAGAGGTGACATAACTGAACCTCAAACCATTTCTATTAAACAGTTACTTGTTATTATCTTTGTTACAAATGAATATCACAGAAAATACTACTTCAAAATAACCAGGTGAATCAAAAACAATCCTAGCAAGAAGTCTATCACATACCTGTGACACGGTAACAAATTAAAAAAAAACACTAACTGCTATAAGACTGGAACTTAACCAAATCTCAGAGTAACAAAGCAAATAATTGTTAAAATATAAATTTGTAAATCCTCTTGAAAATTAAACGACACAAACAAATACTCTATCATTTTAGCAAAACACTAAAATGTTCCTTGGGAAATCTTCTGCATGAGACGCATATCCACAGGTCCTGAGGGAACTAGGGGATGAAGCTGCTAAGCCACTATCTGGATTCAAGAAGCCAAGGCAGTCCAGTCAAGTGCCTGCTGACTAGAAAAGGGGAAACATAACGTCCATTTTTACAAAGGTAAAAGAGTAAGACCCAGGGAACCAAGAGCCAGTCAGTCTCACCTCTGTGTCCAGCAAGACCATGGACCAGATCCACCTGGGAACTATGACACGGCATATGGAAAATAAGGAGGTGACTGGTGCCAGCCAACACGGCTTTGCTAAGGGCAGGCTGTGCCCGACAAACCCGGCGGCCTTCTGCGACGGGCTCCCATATGAGGCAGTGGTTCAAAGCTGGATTCACCACATTATCACACCCACTGGGCCTGAGAAGAAACATATCTTAACATCTATGGGGCAACAGAGGACACCCCTTCCCTCTGGCAAAGTCTTTCTACACTTCAGGGTTCTCAGGAAGTAGGAGAGAAGATGGCTTTGTGCCACTGACACCTCTCCCTTCACACTGGGCTTCCTCTCCAAGCCTCAGAATTTTACTGGTGTTAAGGAAACAGCATTTCCTATAGATTAAGGCATTGCAGATACAGAATAATTACCATTGTATTTATAACTCAGATGTGTCAAAAACAGTGAGGTATTTGTCGCACAGTTTCCATTAGTAGCACAGTTCTAGATTTAAGTCCAAGCATAAGAATGTAACAAAAAAGAATACATACATAGTATCTTATATAAGAACTGATTTTTTAAAAGTGTGAAACACTGCTGGACTCATTCAAGAACAGAGGGGATCAGTTTAACAAAGCAAATAGTTACAATTATTCCTTCAAATGTGGAGTTGAAAATATTTCTAGTGACCATCTAGCAACACAAAACCTATGAAGAGAAACAAAGTTCAAAAGAATTTCCTCCCTCTAAGTTTCAGAAGAGCAGCTAAGAGGATATGGCAAAGTCAAAGAGAGGAGTGTCACTTTCCCACATATTCTTACCTCTTAGATCTGACTAACTATGCACCTGCAATGGAATGACTGACAAATTATGCAAGTTAAAAGCAATTAGTGAGATTAACCACAAACTAAGCAGATTACAGACCAGGAAATCAACAAGAAAAATGCTTTGCTACCAAACATAACAAACCCCAAAGAGTTCATCAGTGTGTAACAAGGACATCGAAATCATGGCTGGTCTCACAGCTACTCCTGGTACTTTTTGCAGCCCCAGGAACAGGCTAAGGCAAACCATGGTGTCTTCAGCAGATCTTGTCCTACAAGTCAGACAGCCAGCTGCTCTGGCCACTTCAGCTGCAACCCGCTCGCCACGCTGCCCAGAATCCTCTAGCTCTTCCCCTTCATACCTACTTGGGCATCAATGTGATAGCAGGA